>NW_024544182.1:0-248154 GCF_018167655.1 Microtus oregoni
AAACATCACTGTCCTCATGACTAATGTAAACCACTTCTACATGAATGCTTTTCTGATTATCCAGTATTTATCTGCTTATGAGAGATACAGAGAGAATAGATGTGAAGTATGCAAGAAGACAACGTGCTACACATGGTGAATATGACATGAAAGATTGACTCAGGCAATATTTATGTGCTTTTCCTTTTATTGAAAATATTTTTTCACATAATATGTCCAGATTACAATTTTCACTCTTAATTCTCCAAGTTTCTCCCCACCTCCCTTCCCATCTGTATCCACTCCTTTTCTGTCTCTAGTTAGAAAACAGATTTCTAAGGGATAAAAATAAAATAAGCTAAAACAAAAATGAAGACATAAGAATTGGAAAAAACAAAAAAAAAAAAAGGAAAATGCCCAAGACAAGGCATAAGAAACAGAGACCTGCTGGATCGCACATCCAGGACTAAACTGGAAGTCATTACATATATCGAAGGACCTGGTACAGACCTGTGCATGCTACTCAGTCTCTGTGAGATCATGTATGCTTAGATCATGCTCATTTAAAGGGCCTTGTTCTCTTGGTATCCTCCATCCCATGTTTCTCTTCCACTCTTTCTGCCTCCTCTTCTGTAGAGTTCTCTGAACTTGAGGAGAGAGATTTGATGGAGCCATTAAGTTAATAGCTGTGTGTTTCAAGATCCCTCAATCTGTATAATATCTCACTGTGGGTCTCTATATTTTTCCCATCTATGGAAGGAAAAGATTTCTCTCATGATGAAATAATAAGACATCGATCTATGAGTATAGCAGAATGTCATTAGAAGTCCTATTATTGTTTTTTTTTTTTTTAGAACAGTATCATTTGGTTTTACCATAGGTCCCTGGGCTATCTAGTCTCAGGTTTTTGATCACCCAAGCAGTGTCAAGACTGAAGTACATCTCATAGACCTTAAATCAAATCAGATATTAGTTGGTTACTCCCACTAGTGTTATGTACTAGCATATGTTGCAAGAATATCTACCATTGTAAATCAAAGGGATTGCATAGTTTGGTGTTTGCATTTCTCCTTCTGCAGAGTGCAGAGTTCATTTGTTCATTCCTGTACCTATGTTCTAAAACATAGGGTGAAGGCTCTCTACAGGCACCAACTCGACTTCTCATGTTCAATGCCTTGTATAGGTGTTGTCTTCAACAATGGGGTCTTCCTGTCAGTTTGTGGAGAACAACCCATAGTCTTTGAAACAGCCTGAGTTGTTTGTGGGTTTCCCAGGAACCAAATTAGCCAACAACTCAATTCGATGAAACCCAATTCTTGTGCTGAAAGCTTCATTTGGTGACAAGAGATAGCCAGTTGGTGGGCTCTTTCTCTTTCATTGTTTGGCAATTTCATTAGAGCACTCTCATATATGAATATATATTAGAAAGTTTCTACTCTCTTAAGTTTTCATACTATGTTTCAAACAGTTCTTAATTTTAGCTCTTTCCCTGTATTCCTTCCCTCACCTCACTCTTCCCTCCCACTCTCCATCTGATTCTCTCTTTCTAATTTCTTCTCTGAATCCATTGATAACTGCCGATTGTATTTCCCTTTCCTAGGAAAATCTAACTGACCTTCTCCATTCACTTTATCCCTGGGCTCTGCGGTTCTATAGACTGTTGGTTATCATTTACTCAACAGCTTTTATCTCCATGTAAGCAAATGAATATTGTATTTATCTTTCTGGATCTGAGTTACCTCATTCAGGTTTTTTTTTCTAGTTCCATCCATTTTCCTTGTAAATTCACTTTTTAAATATACCATATTTTATCTATTCATCTGTTTAGGGACATCTAGGTTGTTTCCAGTTTATGACTACAATGAATAGAACAACAATGAACCTGGTTGAACAAGTGTCTCTGTGGTTGGATGAAACATTGTTTGGGTAATGCTGAGTATACCTGAATCTTGAGAAAGATTCATGACAATCTTTCTGAGGAACTGCCAGACTGTTTTCCATAGTGACTGTGGAAGTTTTCACTCTCACCAGCAATGGATGAGAGTTCTCATTACTCCACATCTTAGCTAGCTTGGACTGTTATTTGATTGATCTTAGCCAGCCTGGTGAGTGTAAGATGAAATTTCAAAATACTTCTGACTTTCATTTCCCTAGTCACTAAAGATGTTAAACATTTCTTTAAGTACTATCTATTTGGGTTTTCTCTTTTGAGAATTCTCTGTTTAGATTTGTACCACATTTTAAATGGAGTGATTTGTTTTCATGATATCTAGTTTTTTGAGTTATTTATGTATTTTATATATTATCCTTATAGTGGATGTGGAGTTTATAGCAATTTCTCATTTTGTAGGCTGCCACTTTGTCTGAATTATGGCATCTTTATTCTATACTGAAGCTTTTGAGTTTCATGTGATCCCATTTATTAATTGTTGGTCTTAGTGGCTATGCTAATGGTGTTCTGTTTAGAAAGTCTTTTTATGTATCAGTGAGTTCAAGGCTATTTCCCCACTTTCTCTTCTGGCAGGTTTAGTGTATCTGGTTTTATGTTGAGGTCTTTGCAGCATTTGCAATTGAGTTTTGAGAAGGGCAGAAAGTATGAATCTATTTGGTTTCTTTTGCAAGTAGACATCCAGTTTGTCCAGCACCATTTGTTGAAAATGTTCTCTTTTCCAGTTTACTAGAATTTTTTTAAAGTAATGAATAGACAGATATCCCAAGCTTGTTTGGTTCTATAATAGTATGTTACTAATTTGTTAACTCAATAGTTTCTGATAGTAATCATACCTACACATTATAGCACTTGTGGGTTCTAATATTTTGTTGAAATTAAAAATTCATTTAATCAGTTTAATATTACACTATTACAAAACCTAACCTGACCAATATACCTATGTCCTATTATTCCAATAATTTATTCCTTGCTACTTATAGTGTATTGTTACTAAATGTGCTATAAAGTTTAAATGCCTAATTCAATCAAACCCAAATATATGCTAATCATGTCACATATTCATGATGTATTCTATTTAGCTGTATATAAGTAAAGTTAGCTTGTTTAACACCCAGTCAACTGAAGTACTATGAATTCACTCAGGAAAATACCATGTTTTGCTTTGGTCAAAAGTATTAAATTGCTGCTACTTCTGAGATTCTTGGTTGAAAATTAGGGTGAGGAATAAAACAAATGCCTTAAGAAATATTTAGAAGTCAGGACTGTTTATAGTAATAAAGTATGTTATTCCTTATTTATGGGGTCTCACAGATTATTTATTTATGCACCAGCATTTATAAATACAGGTAGAAATCTTATATTTAATGTTTGAATTTGTGCATAAAACCATAATCATTGAAATATCTATGGGGTGCCATATGAGATTTGAATAATTGTGTATAATGTATGATTTGTAAATTAGGGAAATACATAGCCCTTTAAACATATATCATTTGTTTATGTTAAAAGTTTTCAAAACTATTTCTTCTAACTTTTTAGGGAAAGTAACTGGGGAATTTCTATGTCTAGTACTATAATGAATAAGAAGTACTATAACAATCTTGCGATATAAAATACAGTTCTGCTGAAAAACGTTTACATTTAAAATTTGTAGAGAAAACCTGAGTCTATTTAGACAAGAAACAGGCAAGATGACATTTAGATTTCGGGTCATCTCTGTGCTTCATAGATATCTTACTGTACTCAGGAAATATACAAATGACACTAACCAAGGTAAAACTATAGACAATTTCTATGGAGAATCAGATTTTAAAAGTATCGAGGAGAAAGTAGTATGGTTGTTAAGTAAACAGTTTTAAATGGATGGCGTGTCCCAATACAGGAATGGGATTGCAGAAACAGGAAGAAGAACTTAGTTGCCTTAGTAAAAGTCCTGAAGCATGCATGGGAAATATTGTAACATATGTGCATGTGTGTATGCATTCATGTGTGGGAGTGTGGGAAACATTGTAGTGTGTGTGTGTGTGTGTGTGTGTGTGTGTGTGTGTGTGTGCCTGTTTGTGTTTAGGGTCATCCAAAAGAAGTATAATACCCTTACGATTAGCAGTAAGAGGGACCTTATTTTCTAGGTTGCATTCTTTTGCGGTTCATCTGAAGAGGAGAATTCACATATTCTATAAAATTGATTTAAAAGGGGCAGTCCCAGGAATGGCAGATGAAGTACAACAGGAATGGAGAAGATATGTAAGAGGCAGTTGTAGGCACATTCCTAGTCTGAGACCAGTTCCACAGTAATAGCCTAAAACATACTTCAGAATTTGTAACAGCCTAAAGTAGAAGGGCTGGGCTATCCTCTTCCCTCACAGAGTAGTCAATCATTAGTTTAAGACTACTCTAAGATGACATAAACTGCAACACATTTTCAGATTGCTGCTTCTGGGACACAAGCAGATTTAAAAGCCTGAACATAGGCATCCAAAATGGTGCAGGTGTAAACGATTAAAAGTACATCTCGCCAAAAGCTAGAAGGATGGGCAAACTGAATGACACTGGAATTTTAGGGGACTTACATGGAAGTCCTGTAGTTTTTTGTTGTTCTTTTTTCACTATAACCTCCAAATTACTATGCCACTAGTTACAAAATTATACTGACTCCAGGTTGAAGAGTTATCTGAAAAACCCACTATATTTTAAAGATTTATTTTTGCTTTGTGCATATGCATGTTTGCCATGTATATTCATGGGAGTGCATAGGCTAGAAGTGGGTGGTAGACACCCTGGAGCTGGAGGGAGAGTTACTGGTGGTTGTGAACCACCAGACATAGAGGCTGGGAACTGAACACGGGTACCCAGGAAGTACTGAACTCAGGTTCTCTGGAAGAGGAGTAAGTACATATTAAACATGGCATCATTTCTCTCTCCATGAAACAGCTAACTTTAAATTATCACTAAATATACTGTAACTAGAACTGTGGGAAAATAGTATAAATGCTACACATTCAAAAATACAGCTTTGTTAAAGATACTATTTGCTAATTTCTTAGTTTCCTTGTTTTTCCAAGTCTACATTTTTATGTGACCAAATACCTAACAACTAGTGGTTTTAACTACCTCTGGAGATGAGATTTAAATGGGAAGCACAGAGGTTTTAAATTTAGAATTTCTTCCAGTTTGAAATATTAATCCGTTTGACTTTTCACAACAAGAAATGTTTGAAATGCTTGCAGGGTGAGTTTTATAATGACATTTCTGTGCTTACATCTAGTTTTACCTCTTAATGCTGATTCTACAAGAACAATTGCTAGAGGGAAAAAGGAGGTTGTGTTTAGACAATATCATATCCGCTGGCCTCCCCTTGTATCTCTTAATTGTGGCTTTGTGACATTGTGCATATCTTATTATTTGGTTTGAATTGGCAATGCTATTGATTGTAGGTCATATTTCAGAAACTACCTTTTATCTTAAAGCTTAAATGTATGTAGAGATGCCTGTGTGCTCTGAAGGATTGCTCTTACAAGACATAGATATTGATTTCTATTTGGGTAATTTCATATGCTTTATGTTGATAGGATGTACATAGGTCGTTGGAATGTTCACAGTCTTTGGCAAATGTGTTTGTAGATATCTATAAGGAAGTCAATACATGTACTTGATGGTTGTGACAATGACAGGGTTTATAATAGAAAACACCAGGTGTTTTAAGGTCTTGACAGAAAGCAGCTGACCTCAGTTGCTCATACGAAGAGCTCTATTGAAGAAGGACACTTAAAAGAAATCCCACACTGGCTCAGAATTGAGTATAATAGAGGGTTATTTATTTAGGAGTAGACTCACAGATCACAATCCTCTGCTGGAACGGGGAACAGCAACCAAATCTCGCAGCCAGAAAAGAGGCCAGACATGTGCTTTACATTGGCATAAATAGTATAAAATGCCATGCCCAAGTGGGCAGGTAACTTAAAGGCTACTGGTGGTAGGAATTCCTACAGCACTTTATTAGGTAGGTTATGATATTATGGTATCACCAGTACAATGGGGTCCCAAATGGGGTAGAAAGAATAAGTATTTCCATCCAGAGAAACCAAGAAAATCCCTTGCTTTTGTAGGTGGTGGGTGATCTAAATGTAATGTGTGGCTTTTTTGTACACTTATATGTGGCTAGGTTACCATATATTAACATTCAGTAAGGTGTTGATAAGAAGTAGGACCTGGGTATCAGAGAGGGGAGTGCAGTGATATTTCATTTGTATTTTAATAAATAAAAATTGCCTGAAGAACAGAATGCAAAACAGTCACAATAGTCAGTCATACAGGCCAGGCAGTGGTGGCACACACATTTATTTAATCCCAGCAGCCACGCTAGTTAGTCATAGAAGCTGGACGGTGGTGGTGAATGCCTTTAATCCCAGCACTAGCGAGAAACATAAGGCAGGATGAGAGAGGAACTCGCTCTCTTTCAGTCTGAAAATTTCATAGAAGCAAGAGCTCTCTGATGACTTAGCTGCTTTGCTTTTCTGACCTCCAAGTTTAACCCAAAATATCTGTCTCTGGATTGCTATTATTCATGCTACAGGGGAGGTTGAGGTTACATTTCCTGCCCTACTGGAGGCCTGTGTCCTCTAACAGGCACAATTGCTAGTGCCCTCAGTCATAAGGGAAGGCCTGCAAAGTGGCATAGCCTGATTTGTGAGGAAGCAGCTGTGACATTTACAGGGTAACACAGAAATGATGCTGAAATCAAAGGCGATGATTTTGGACTATCAATGTGGAGGCTAAGCCAAAGAGGCAAATGAACTAGAAAATGTATATTAAACATAATTAAAAGGAAATAATTGTGCTGGCAGTGGTGACACATTCCTGTAATCTCAGCACTAGGCAGATGCAGAAAGGAGAAACACAAGTGAGGCCAGCCTGGCCTACAAACTCAGTTCTAGGACAGCCTGAGGGAGAAAGAGAGGCCATGCCTTACACAACAACAAGCACACAACCAAAAAGAGTCCCAAGTTCAAATACTTAGAATAGTTCAGATGAAATCTATTTATAGTGTGCCAGAAAGACGGATTAGTGGGTAAAGAAGTTTCCTGTCAAGCTTGACAACTGGAATTTGATACCTGTAACACACCTGGTAGAAGGAGAAAACATAGGCCTAAAAATTGTCCTGTAATTGGCAAAGGTGGTCTTTGGCATGTGAGCATACATCATGAAACATACACACACATACACACACACGCACACACATACATACATACACAGAGAGACAGAGAGAGAGAACGAATATACCAACAGACACAAAATGAATGAGTGTAATAAGAATACAATATTTTTGAAAGGCATGTGCAAAAAAAAGACATTTAAAAAGTATACAAGAAAGAACATTGATTTACAAAATATATGCATTTCCTAAAGTATCAAGAAACCAATACTTTTCTAGGTTTTACGACTATATTAACCAAAGAAAATTATTAATGGGCTTTTAATTAGGGTTTGAAAAAGACCCATTCATTTTTCAGATTGCTTTGATTAGTTTTTTATTTAATTAATTTATTTATTTTACACCCCAACAGCAGTTTCCTGGCCCTCTTCTCCTATCATTCTTTCCCCCACATCTGGCCCTTCCCCCCATCCACTCCTCCTTTCTTTCTGTTCACAAAGGGGTAGACCTCCCATGGCTGTCAGCAAAGGATGGTATATCAAGTTGCACACTGCTTTGATTAGTCTTAAAGGAATTGTAGGCCATAACCTATACATGCATTCACTTGTTCATGTGTTCATTTGCCAACTTTTCTATCCCTGAGTTAACTCTTCATGTTCTATGTTCTTCCCTTGGTCTAGCCCCCAATCCAAGTGGTACAAGTAGTAGAAAAACTGTGAGAAAGAAGCACAAACATATCCCCCAAGACCTGAAGGTAGTGAAAAACTACTATGCAAGAACTTTCGTGGCAGCTTATTAAATTACAAACAGGACTATTTTTAAAAAATAATCAAGCCGGGCGATGGTGGCACACGCCTTTAATCCCAGCACTCGGGAGGCAGAGGCAGGCAGATCTCTGTGAGTTCGAGACCAGCCTAGTCTACAGAGCTAGTTCCAGGACAGGCTCCAAAACCACAGAGAAACGCTGTATCAAAAAAAAAATAAATAAAAACCATAAATAAATATATAAATAAAATAAAATAAATTATCAAATAGTCTAGATTGGTAACAGTATGTGACATAAAATTAGGATGTTCTAGTATATAATTCATAGTATCAATTATATTCATGAAAATTGCTAAAACACTCCCGTATTATTCCATTGTTTATCAAGTAAATGATAAACATTTTAGTAAAGGTTTCCTTTGTTTGTGTTCTTCTAATACTGCCAGTATTTTATATTTCATTTTGATTACTTTTGTTAAGACAGGCTCTAGTGGAGCCCAAACAGGCCTTGAATGTCTCATCTTTCTGTTTTTGTCTTCCATGGTCTGGGGTTACAAGTTTATGGCAAAGACACCCGACTTTTCAAAATTTCTGAAATGGTTTTTCTACAATAGAAATAGAAATTTTGGTGTCTATCAAGAAGTAACCAACTATTAAGATAAATACTGATCATACGGCATATGAAAACTTTATCTTTCCAATTGAATATAAAAATTATTTTGAAATTTTTAATTTTATTTTGCATAATGTATTTAAGAAAACATTTTCTATAATTTCGTAAAAAATACTATATTTACATCATTTCTACCCTACCCACTCTGCACTGCAACTCCTACCATGTCACCCTAATTCCTCTCAAATTCATGAAGAGAGTTCATGTGTGTATGTGTGTATGAAAGATTTTTTAAACACATATATGAGAGTTGCAATCCAAGGTGGTCATCTATAAGTCTATAGGTTTATTTTAGCATATACTTAGAAAAGAAAGCAGAAACAAAGAGCCCAATAGGGCTACAGGAATTTCAAATGTTACTAAGTAGAGACTGAGTTCTGAAAGTAAGGGTAGTTTGTAAAATAGAAACATACATGGACCACAATAAGACAGGGAACCAGAAATAAGAAAGAAAAAAAATATCAAGGTCTTAGTCAAGACAAAAAGGATTTAGGCTGCATCTCTCTCTTTTAGAAAGATAAATGTGTACTTTTTTATATTTTTGAGATTTATTTATTTATTGTGTGCATTGATATTTTATTAGAATAGATGTATGAGCATCACATCTGTATCCACTGTTCTGGAGGAACTGGCCAGAACTGGGCATTGGATCCTCTGGTACTGAAGTTACAGAAAGCTGTAAGCCACATTGTGAATGCTGGGAATCAAATTTGCATCCTCTGGAAGATCAGCCTATAATTTTAATCACTGAACTATCTCTCCTGCCTATATAATTGTAAGTTTTGTGTTGTTACATGAAGAAAATGATGCTATGTTAAGTGGCTTAAGACAGCACTTTGTTTTAGGGTTCCCAAGATGCGTACTCGGAGAATCACACAGAGAAGGCACAGGCTATTCCTAGTGATCTAACCTTTGCTTACATCTACTTTCAAATGTTTTGATTTCTGCTAGTGCTGAGGACAGTCATCCAAATTATGCATTGCTCTTTTTGTTCCTTTTTTTTTTTTTTACATAGAATCTTACTATGTAGCTCAGGCTGTCCTCAAACTCACCATCCTCATGCTCACAGCCTCTGGAGTGCAAGAATTATAGGTGTGTAGCACCATGCGTCTATAGGTTTGACCTCTTGATGGAGGTGTTGTTAGTGCATTCTGTGGGTAACTCTTGCCCATGGTAGTTATTGCAAGTAATTTTCTCCTACTATCATTTTCTCCATGGGTATTAAACAATCCACATCTTTAAGGAAGGAAAAATGCCAGTGAGTTTAACTGTTAGGGCAGAATAAGGAAGGCCTTGGCTTAGGTAAGCTGAGAAGAGGAGCTTACAGTGTCAGAAAGGAAGACAGATATATATTGGAAGAATACAGCTGATGGGAGACAGAAATGAAAACCCAGACTAATCATTTCTTTATATGCCTTTTGTAAGTATAACTCCATATCAAGTAGGAATTCCAGAAAACAACTAAATAGAGCATCTTAAATTTGTTTCCTGTAAAAATTATCCCTATTATAATTGTGTACTCTCAACAATGACTAAACAATGTTTTAAGAAAAAGACATAATGATTTTTTTTAAATGTGTTTTTAAAAGATTTTTTTTGTGTGAAAATTAACTATGACTGCCCTTAGAAATGATGAGAGGACTAAGAGAGTTCAGCTTAACTTGTGGTGGTCTGTTGTTCAGCAAAGGCAGCAGCAACTGAAATTTTGTGATTAACAAAATTATCAAATTCCACTGCAGTTCCAACATTGATCAAAGTCTACAATTTAGCTACATTCTCAAATACATCCTGTGCAAATGAAGTGGAAGAAATTCTGACTGAAGAAATGTTTTTGCATTCATTATAAAACTATCACGGGTCATATAATGTTCTTGTTACTTAATTTTACGTTGGAAAAAAATCTCCATGATACATTGATTTCATATGTAAGAATAACTAAAGTATTTGATATTTTGTCTTGCTGATAGACAATTTTGCTTTCTTTTAATATGTACTGTTCAAAAGAATAGATATTTGGGGTATTGATAGGTATTATCTCAAAGTTAGATGGTCACATATTTTCCCTTTTTATATTCTCATTTTTCCAGTCAAAAATTTCCACTTTCTCCCATTCTTCCATTCCCCTACTGCTCCTCCCCTCAACCTCCTCCCTCCCCATCCAGTCTTAAGAGAGGGCAGGGTACCCTGCCCTATGGGAAGTCCAAGGCCCTTCCCCCTCCATCAAGGCTTAGGGAGGTGTGCATCCAAAGAGAATAGGGTCCCAAAAAGCTAGTACCTGCAGTAGAAATATGTCCCAGTGCCATTATTAATGCTTCTCTGTCAGCCCCCATTGTCAGCCACATTCAGAGAGTTCGATTTGATCATATGCTTGTTTATTCCCAGTCCAGCTGGATTTGGTGAACTCCCATTAGATCAGGCACACCATCTCAGTGGGTGGACCAACCCCTCGCTGTCCTAACTTCCTTGCTCATCTTCTCCCTCCTTCTGTTCTTTAACTGGACCTTGGGAGCTCAGTCCGTTGCTCTGATGTGAGTCTCTATCTCTGTCTCCATCCATTGCCGGACAAAGGTTCTATGGTGATATTCGAAATATTCATCAGTGTGACTGGGAGACAAGGCCAGTTCAGGCACCCTCTCCTCTGCTGTCCAACGACCTAGCAGGGGACATCCCCATGGACACCTGGTATCCCCTCTAGAGTCAAGTCTCTTGCCAACCCTAAAATGGTTTCCTTAATGAAGATATCTTTTTCCCTGCTCCCATATCTGCCCTTCCTCCATCTCAACCCTCCCATTCCTCCAAGCTCTCCCCAATCCTTCCCTTCTCCCCTCTCTCCCCCATTTTCCCCTTTCCCCACCCCATCCCAACCCCTATGCTCCCAACTATTACCCAGCGATCTTGTACTGAACTGAACAGAGAATTCTCAACAGAAGAAGTTCAAATGGCCAAAAGATACTTAAGGTCATGCTCAACCTCCTTAGCAATCAGGGAAATGCAAATCAAGACAACTTTGAGATACCATCTTATACCTGTTAGAATGGCTAAAATCAAAAACACCAATGATCACCTATGCTGGAGAGGATGTGGAGTAAGGGGGACACTCATCCATTGCTGGTGGGAATGCAAACTTGTGCAAACACTTTGGAAATCAGTGTGGCTGTCTCTTTGAAAATTGAGAGTAAACCTACCTCAGGATCCAGCAATGCCACTCTTGGGAATATACCCAAAAGATGCCCAATCATACTACAAAAGCATTTGTTCAACTATGTTCATAGCAGCATTATTTGAAATAGCCAGAACCTTGGAAACAACCTAGATGCCCCTCAATGGAAGAATGGATAAAGTTTGGAACATATACACATTAGAGTACTACTCAGCAGTAAAAAAGAATGATGTCTTAAATTTTGCATGCAAATGGATGGAACTAGAAAACACTATCCTGAGTGAGATAACCCAGACCCAAAAAGATGAATATCATATGTACTCACTCATTAGTGGACTCTAGCCATAAACAAAGGACATTGAGCCTATAGTTCACAAGCCAAGAGAAACCAAATAATAAGGTGAACCCAAAGAAAAACATATATAGATTTTCCTGGAAATTGGAAGCAGACATGGTCACACCTTTTCAAAAGAGTGGTTACTGTTTTTCTCTATTAGTAAAATGATAGACTTTACTAAATTTTATCAAAAAATCCTTAAATAGTAGAATATTTAGTATTTTTCTGTGAATATTGAAAATGCTTATAAGCAAAAATTTATATTTTTATATAATATTTTCCTTTTGTAATACATACTTGGGACCTTAAAAGCAATGATAGTTGCTGAGGGAAAGGCATCCCCAGTCCTTCATACTCCCTGAGGGTTGCTAGGCAATTAGAAGCTACCGAGGTTGGGGAGACATTTTCTTCTTTTGTGTAGCCACTGGTTAGTTGCTGATGCTCTCTAAAGAATCATTCTCTCATGCTCATATAAGAAACCCTACTTAAACTCTTTAGGTGACCTAAAACAAAACAGATATGAATATAGAAGGGAAGCTATTTGAGAAGAGGAAGGGGGTAATTAGGAGTGAGGGTGACAAAGAAGGTTAAAAAGAAGGTGAAACTGATGAAATATGTGTGTAAAGATATCAAAATGAAGACCATTAAGTAAAATTAGCATATGTTAATAGAAATCTAGGAAAAGAAAAGAATGATGTTTCCCTAGCCCATGAAAATGGTGCAAGTCATCGTATCTTAGGGAAGGCAGATCTGTATCCAGAGGTTTTTTCAGTTGGCAATTTGCCTTATCCTCATATTTCTTGTTTCTGTTGTGGCATGGTGTGATGTGGATGTGAATGTGGTGTGTGTGTGTGTGTGTGTGTGTGTGTGTGTGCGTGTGTGCGCGTGTGCATACAGCTACATGGGTCCATGCATACAGAGGTCAACGTTGAGATTTTCTTCCTCTATTACTTTCCATCTTGAGTTTTGAGACAGGGTCTCTTGCTGAACAAAGAGCTCTAGTTTTAGCTAGGTTTAATGGTCAATTAGCCCGAGGGGTCATCCTGTATGTAGTACCTCATCCCAGTAACTCACACACCACACACCCTGTTGACATACTTGAACAACTTCCAGCTTTTTATGTGGCTGCCTGGACCTCAAATCTTCCTCCTTGTCATCATGTGTTACCTTAAACATTTGTGTACTTATTTTTCAATTTTAGGTTTCAAATCTGTTGTGGAGTTTGAGAATTAAGATTATAACTGCATCAAGCACCACAATAATATTAACTTTCTCTGTATCTGCACTTTATGTAGGGTACTTAAATTCCACAAATTTGTGAAATTATATATGTGATCCAATTATTAGGATGCTAAAATGAGAGTTTGTTAAGTTATAAGACTTTTCCAAGATAAGGGAAGACTCAAACATCAAACTTACAGAATGGCTTCATTCCATAAATTTAAAATATGATTGGGATGCAAATCAGCAGGATTATTCTTGCATCTTACACCCTACAGAGGCTCAGCTAAAAGTCAGGGCTCCCACAGCTGATATATTACCTCACTAAAGCTCTTCTTGCATTTTCAAGTTTGCATTACAACTCTTTTCCAACCTACATACCTAAAAATTTTTAAAGCAATCACTTTTAAAAGTGTAGAATCAAACTTGTTTTCCACTTATAAACTACCATATATCTAACTCTAAGTATTTCACATAGCATCCATAAATTCAATAAATGACTCTATTATTTTGAAGTACTAAATTTCAATTATCTGTCAAAATCTCTAAAGCAATACCAAGAAAAATCACATGAAATGCTGTTATTTTATAAAATATATATAAGTATCCTTAATACAAAAGTCCATTAGTTTTCTATAACTGAAAACTGGAAAATCCACAAAGACAAAATCAACTAAGGCAATTTCTAAACCATTGTTTGTGCGGAGTATCACAGAATCAGTCTGGAGTTCCCTGTGGACTGCTTTGTATAATATTGTTTTAAACACAGAATATATAATACACATGGTTAGCAAAAAAAACAACCAGAAAAAATACAATCACTAAAACACATGATAATTTTCAATATGCTATGTGACTTTTGATATATTAATAAACAATACACAGAAGACAACCTAATGACCATAGTTACTTCCAAAAGATGAGTGTAATGAGTACATTGAGACATTTGAAAATGTCATGTGATATATAATATCCATGGGTATTCTTTGTGTGAAGATTTCAGATTTTACGAATAATTTCTAAATGCAAAGTGTAATTAAAAAAGAAGGGGGGAATTTGTCAGTGATTAAAAAGTATACAGATGTGCTTCGTTTCTTATCTGAGTTCAGGAGTTCTCTACTTTCAGTTCTTCATTCCTTGACCACCAGGACTCTTAGACTGACAATCTTCTTACAAACCTTTAGATTAAATTCCTTCTTTTAATTTGATAACAGCTGAAGAACCTACCATAATTTCTTTTCTATCTCTGCCTCAGGAAAGTGTAAGGTAAATATTCGCTAATTTTTTGGTAGTGTTTTCTTAAGTTCTCCAGTTTTATTATTGTTGCATTTTTCATAGTTATATGTATATCCTAGATGAAGAGTTTGAGAGGATGAGTGTAGACAGTACCTTTAGGAATAGACTAGTATTATTAACTTTATTTTATATGAAGAATTAATACTTATGCATATTTCTTTATCTACTAGTATATGCCATACAGTCAGTGACAGACCTGAGCCTAGAATTGAGTTTCTCAAAACAAAGTTCATTGTATACCAGTATAATCATATAGAGAAACTATCAATTTGTTTTAATAGATTCATGCATGTTACTCTAATATACACTAAAATCTGAGGAGAGGAAGAACTGCATTGAGAATGCCTAGTTTTCAGGTTGATACTTCAACATGATGTGTTGCCTACCACTCATGTGCATGCATATACACATGAAGAAATTCATATCTGTCTATCTATCTCCATCTATCTATCTGTGTATCTATCTATCCGAATCTGTAAATGATCATTTATCTAGCAGATACATATCAATTAGGAGGAACAGGCTTGACAAAAAATCCCAATAATATTTTATATCAAGAAATGCATGCACGTGCACATGCACATATACACACAAAATCAACACACATGTAGAGGTCAGACTTTATAGAATGCAGGATAGTGAATAGAATAGAATACATGTCATGGGTCTTCTGGATCTAGATAAGTAGCTTCTACCTGCAACAATTATGCAGGACATACAAAACAACATAATGAACAGTTGGAAACCTCTGGGGTGAGAATGGACATTTAATGAACAATTGAGTGAAGGGGGAGAATATTCCTTAAGAAACATTATAATATATATTTTTACAGTTTCATACATGTGTGTAGTGTATTTTGACCATTTATCTCCACATTCCTCTGTTTTATCCCCTTCTCACTACTTCAGAAATCCCTTTACTTCCCAACAAGTTGTCCCGCTACTCATGGCTCTTCTGTATTATTTCAAAATAACTCAGTTTTATTTGGGTTGCTTGTAAAACATAGATTTGGGATCATTACTGGAATATGTACAACTTATCAGTGGCTACTGCGCTAAAGAAAGTATCTACCCTTTCCTGTGTAGTCACTAGTTGCCAATAGCTTTTCAGCTATGCATGGTACCTCATGAACTGTTCTTCTGTCCAGACTGGAATGTAGGTAGGGTTAACCCTGGTCCTCCACAGGTAACCATGACTGCTATGATATTGTGAGTTCAACAGTTAAAGCAAGTTCATAAGAAAGCTCTCCAAAAATCTCTCCAGATCCTCTGGCTCTTGCATTCTTTTGCCTCCTCTTTCATGATAATCCTTTAACCTTAGAGCCAGAGAAGGATATAAATGTCCCATTTAGGAATAACCACTCAACAGAAACATTTTCTGAGCATCTTGATGAGTTGTGATTTTCTGCACTAACTGAAGCACACTACAAACCAAAGCTTCTTTAACCAATGTTAGAAGTCACACTAATCTATTGGTCTAAATGCACGTAGTAGGGAATTGGACAAGAGAACCACTTTACAAAATAGTAAGAGTAGCCACCTGGCTCACCAGTCAGAGCCTATGGCATCTTCAGTCATGAGTTTTTGACCAGGTTTACAATACCAGGCATCAATTTCCTCCTGTTGAGCTTGCAGTCTAAGAAAAAAGTGGTTGATTGCCCCCTCCCTCCTAATAATCATGCTGCTATTTCCCCAATAGGCACACCTTGCCTTAGAGAGTTGGTGTTGTAGCATAAAATTCTAGCACTGGGTTAGTGCACTGATGACTTTTCAACACCAGCATTCTGCATTACACTTTTCAATGATATTAAAGCTACCTAGCAGGAAGAAAGGTTCTAGTACAGTGTCCACTTGATTTCTCTATGTTCTACAATCAAAATGTCTTCAGCAACAGCGGCTCACTAAGTTGTGTTAGGCAACTGAGAGATATTCTGTGCATGAAACTGACTACAGCTTCTGTGAGCAGCATAATTCCCCAATACAGGGTAGAGAGAGCCAAATGAAACTGACTGTGAAATCATAGCTACAGTTAAAGTATGTTAAAGCTTAAGATTAATGAAAAACATCACTCCATTGGAATCCTCAGTTACTTCTTTCACCCTACCTCCTTTCTTGAGGCAATGACAAGAGCTCTATATGAATTCTAAGTCTGATCCTATTCCTCTTCTACTGAATATTCACCAAAGTCACTTATTGCTTTCATCACAGCATCTCTCGCGGTTTCTTCTTGTTTCTTTTTGCTTAATAACTTCATTAGCAATACTGTCCTTAATCTCCTTTAGAATGAAACAAACTAGTAAAATTGAGTAGACACAATGTCATGCCCTTAACCAAGAAATTATTTGCATTTGATACCTGCTGGGAAAGGTAAACCAATTTATTTCAGTGTGTCATTGGGTATATTAACCATACTGCAGGGCAGGCCTCATGCCTAGGAGTAGTTGGTAAACGTAAAACATATTTTTTGTGTATGCTTTTTGTTTTGTTTGGGTATTGCTTGTCACGTTGATTTTCTTTCATCTTTTGGTTTGTCTGTTTTGATTTTTTTTGTTGTTTTTATTGTTTTGGGAAAGGCAGAGAGAAAAAAAAAACATGACGCTATGTGGGTAGGGAGATCTAGAACTCCTGGAAAGTGTTGGGGTAAGAGAAAGAACAGGATAAAAATATATTCTATGAAAAAAATAATACAACATAATAAAGAATTAGTCATACTATGACTGTATCATTTGTGGTCTTTTCAACTCTTCAAATTATGAGATAGTTAATATGTTATTATACTCAATATACTATTGATCCAGTAATATAGAGCTCTGATATTTCATGTAGATTCCAAATTCTTAGAAACATGATACATGAGTCTTTTTTCTTTCTATTTTTATGGAAAAAACCTTGGCAGGCAGGGGTGCTGCATGCCTTTAATCCCAGCACTTGGGAGGCAGAGGCAGGTGGATCTCTCTGAGTTTGAGACCAGCGTGGTCTACAAGAGCTAGTTCCAGGATAGCCTCCAAAGCTACAGAGAAATCCTGTCTTGAAAAACCAAAAAAAAAAACAAAAAAACTTATATTTGAATAATAAGTACATGTACAGCTTTCAAGAATGGGGAGAAAGTATTAATTAGCACATCAAAATCATAATCAAGTTCACAATTGTGTAAGAGAGCTCCATGAAACCACTGAACTTGACCACTCTATGGGTATAAAAAGTTTTTTCGAGGTTGTTGAAACAAATTGCCAGGAAGTCTGACAAGAGTGGGTAGCAATAGGCCAATTAGAAGAGGAAATAGGCTTTATGGGGTTTTTGAAGGCTTTAGGAAAGATTCTTTCCTCTTGGAAGGTTTTTCTATATCTTGGGTAAAACAGGGTCATTGGGCTTTGCCCTCTGGAAAGGAGTCTGTACTTGTTATGGTCAGGCACCTGTGGCAGATGGCCATTTAGGGAGAAAAACGAAACTAAAATTATCTGATAAGAAGGTTTATGCGGACTGCTCCGGGTTAATTTTTTGTTTCCTCATCTCAGGCTAACCATTGTCATCTGCACAGCATTCTAGAGGCCTGCTTGTGACCTCACATTCCAGCCTATTGTTGACAAAAGGGCCAAGAACTATCTTCCCATCACTACTTCTGGCTGAGCAGGATTGGTGTCGGAGGGGTAGTGGGAAATATAGGAAATGAGTCAAAGGTGGGGAGTCAGGCAGTGAGTAGACAGTAGGAAGCCTGAAGAAACTCTTTAAGAATCACCGACCCTTGGGTCATTTCAGTAATTGTTCCCTGAAACAAATTCTAAAGGGTCAGGAAACAGTTATTGTTATGACACAGGGTTAGGGTTAAGGTGGGCCTAGGTGGGGTAAGTGTCATCAGTGCCCAAAAGAGGATCATAGCAAGAATCTAACATTGGAGTCAGCCTTTGAAGACGATAGTTTACAAGCCAATTCATGTAAGATGTTTTAATCTTCTTTTCCATTTGACCAACTAACAATGTAATACCAATTCTGTTCACTGAGGGCAAGACAGGAGCCTTCCTTTTCAGTGATCAGAAAGTTGAGAGTTTTATAAGGCCACTGAGGCTAGGAAGGTGAACTGACTTTGTAGGTCTGAGGTTGGCTTCTAGATGGAGTGGATTATCTGTTAGGATAGATGGAGACTATAGCCCAGGATCCTGGACACAGGACTCTAGTCAATACTGAAGCTTTTGAACTTATTCCAGTTGTGACTGGGAGGGTAATGGCTCATTTCTCTTTCAATGTTGAGGATGAGTTGAACACGTAATGAAGTGGGGATGCACGAGTCATAGATTAAGGTGTCTGCATATTGAGACTAGACCAATACCAGAAGAAGATTCCTTATGGAGCTAGTTAGGATTTGGAGATTAAGGTGTTAACATACTGCCAAGACTAGAAGGAGAGTGGGGTGGATGATGGTTATTGAAAAGGCAATCAGCTGGTGTTTCTGGAGGATAGGAAGGTACCAGCAGAGAGGAGAGGAGGAAATGGTCTCAGGGCTATGGAATGTGAAGTTTAGAGTTACTTTTGTGAAAGGGATGGCCACCAGGAGATGCATGGGGTTGCATTGAGGGACTCATCAGTATCTCTGTAAGCACAGTACATTCTCAGGAAGTCATTTCGAATGGCCATCCATGAGGTGGCAGCAGAAGATAGGTCCTGATGTTGGAGATTTCAAAGCTTCAGCTGGATGATGGTTGTTGTATGGTCTCTGCTATGGCATCAGCAGGAGTGGGCAGATCCCCTTTGAGAGATTTAAAATTTTTAACTTTTTGTCTGGTGAAAGGCCCAAATCTTTCTAAATCAATATAGGTAAACCCTTCAACCCCTAGGCCTATTTGTCATCCTAGGGTTCTTGGATAGTGAAGATCACTGTGCCCCTTTCAGGGTCAAGTTTGAGTGAGAGTTATTGGGGTTTCTAACCCACAGCTTGAAGAGAAAAAAACCATATCTACAGCCCCAGAATGAGTAATTTTCCCATGAGGTCTCAGCCTTATGGTTTGGTTGTTTGGTTCCGAGGAAATCAAATACATTTAGAGCCAGCAAGGAGGGAAGAGGACAGAGTGAAACCACTATTGACTGAACAAGCTGCATAGAGGTCAAAAGAAATGTGAATGTCTGAAGCATATCCTGCTTCAGGACAGAAGGTAAACTAAAGGAGCTTTGGGAGGGGAGGGCTATGCAGCAAACATTTGAAAATTCCAAGCATGTTGTGCAGTCCTCTTGGTTGGGAGTGTGGAAAGAAGACTAAGCCCCTTAGAAGGAAAGATTCCAAATGCTGAGATGGGTGTTATATGGGAGACCCTAGGCTTCAGCTTTCCTGTCAAGTGGCAAAGAGTACTTATGAGGTCATGTGTTCAGACACCACTTAAGCTACAGAAGATGCATCCTGGCCATCAATCCCTGAAATCCGGCTACAGCAGGTATGGTGAGGAGGACCATATCCAAGTACGGGCCGACAGCCAGCAGGTGAGAAGCCTTCAGAAAAACTCAGGCACTGGGTAAAATGATTTTCTTGCTAGGATCAGTGGAGGATTGAGGCAGGGCATGTTCAGTATGGTCCTGGAGAAATTTTCTGTGCTTTGTGGGAGCCTAGCCTGTTTGGATGCTCACCTTCCTGGACCTGGATGGAGTGGGGGAGGACCTTGGACTTCCCACAGGGCAGGGAATTTGGACTGCTCTGGACTGCTCTTCAGACTCCAGAGGGAGGGGGAGGGGCAGAGGAGTGGGAGAGGAGTGAGGGGACAAGGGAGGAGTGAGGAGTGGGGGGAGGGGGGAGGAATGGGGGAGGGGGAGAGGAGTGAGGGGGGAAATGGGAGGCGGGGAGGAGGCAGGAATTTTTTCAATAAAAAAATAAATTAAAAAAAAAGAGTGAAAGAAGGTAATTAGTTACGAAGTGGAGCTCAATGCAGAGGTAAATTTTTCAAGAGCAAAATGACAGTTTTATATTAGCTCAAATGGGTCGAGGAAGGGAGGAACTCAGAGCATGCCTCAAATATGAGTTGGGGCTAGAGTTAGGAGTTGAGTTCAAGAAAGGTGAAGTTGAGAAGGTCACTTTGAAAAGTGAGTCTTAATGAGTCTATTAGCCATTTATACATTTCCTGAGAACTGGGGTAGGTGGGAATGTAGAAAGGCCACTGTAATGCTAAGGCCCTTTGAACAAACTGGGTGATTTTAGCAATTAATACCAGGCTAGTTTCTGGTTGTATGGATCTAGAAAGTTCAATTCTGAGCAAAGCATTATTCATGAGGTGGGAACAGACCATTTCTGCTGTTTCCGCCATAGCAGGGAAATTTTCTCCATATCCTGAGAAGGTGTCTGTTATAGTAAGAAGAGATTTATGTGTTTTGTTAAGTGGCATATGTGTGAAATCTATCTGCCAGTCCTGTGCTGGAAGATTACCCTGAAATTAGTGTGGGGTAAAGAAAGAAGGGTTGGGGCAGTCGTTGCAGATAGTCTAAAGAAGGGGGAAAAGGCTGGGTTAGAGGAAAAGAGACTGTAGAAACCAGTAGAAAAGTGGAGACCCACATGAAAGGCCTGGTGAAAAGCCACTAGGAAGGGGTTTCCCTTAAGCATCAGAGAGACAATAACTGTCCTGTAGAATTTTGAACCATTTGCTCATACGGTGGAAAAATTTGTCAAGATCAATGAGAGTTTGGAAGTCCAGTGTGCCATTTTCAGGCAATCAAGACTGATTGCCAAGTTTGTATTGATGTCAAGTTGTATTATTAGCAAAGAATATGACAGCAAAGTATAAATGGTATCTCTGGGCCTGAGAGAGGAAAAAGACAAACTTAACCTAGTAGACTGAGAGGAGTGAGTGAAGCAAGTGGGGACTTGATCGGGGGAGGGGGAGGGAAATGGGAAGCGGTTGTGGGGACGAGGCAGAAATCCTTAATAAATAAATAAATTAAAAAAAAAAAAAGAAAGTGGCTGAAGGTATAGACTCAAAATCTGAACTCAAATATGGTGGATTCCAGAAGCCTGAAGACACAAATAATCCAATCCTAGGAGGGCCAAGTAAGCAACTTGGTTCTGTTAGGAGAAATTATAACTGTAATATGAGTAGGGAGACCATCCTTTACCTTTTATGATTGCAGATAAATTTAATGAAGCTTAGTTTTTAAGGAAAGAAAGCTCGAAATAGCACAGCTAAGATAGGGAACATCAAGATTTATTTTCAATACTTAAGAGTTTCAAAACATAATGAAAAAAGAGTGTCGAAGTATTTGTAAAGCAGAAGAAAAATTAGAACAATATACTAAGAGTAAAATTATGAGAAAATATGAGAGAATTGAGGATGGTTATTCAATCTAGGAATGGAATCCCCACTTGTAAGGGATCAAGGGTGTTGAAAGCCTATAAAACTGTATACTAAGAACACAAACATAGTCAGCGACAGTTGAAATTCACTACTGGTTAGGCCCAACTACATTTTTCCTTTTGTATTCCTTCATGTTTACTTGCTTCTTGTTCAACACTTTCATGCTAAAGATGAATCTCAGGATACCATGAATGCCCTGTGTTATATCACAGTGTCCCAACAGACAGTGTTTTACATGTGGTTTTGTATATGATCATGAAAATCTTATTTCAGAGATTCCTGGTGACATTGACAAACTTTGATTATTATTGCAATTCATGCTTGTAAAATTATAATTATGTTTTTACATCACATTGTGGTGGTTTTCGTTTTGATTATTTTTGTTATGTGCTACCTTTTATATGTCAATTGAATAATAGCCATTTTCAACTTTTGAACTATTATAGATATTCAATCAATCAGCACCTGATAGTGGATAAACATGCAAGAGGGTTGCAATATTATTGCATTATGTCCTTTTCTCACTTACTATGCCCAGGTGGTTTAATTAAAAAAAAATAAGATCAATGTTTGTTCAAATTGTTTTTACTCACTAAAGAACACATTAAGAAAGACAAAGAGCTTTTTAATGATCATTTCTAAGTGCCTCTAAAGAGCTGTTAAATTGGATTATGAGGAGTGTTTTGGTAGTGACTGAAGTGTTATAAGAAGACAATACCTGCTTTGTGAAGTAAGGTAGATAAAAAATATTCAATGTTCCATGTTACTTTTCCTACACATGCTTTAATGAACCAGTGTGTATTTCTCTATTTCTTCATGAGATTGCCCACATAGTGGGCTCTTTGTCTTTCTTAAGGTGAATAATCTTGGCTTGTCTTCAGTTTGTGGAATGTGTTCACCTTGGCAAAACTGATTTGAGAAGAAAGACAATTCATAAAAAGCTTTTCATACTAAGGTTTAAAAACATTGATATTTATAACTTTTCTCATTTCATATTAAGTCATAAATACCAAGATTATTCACTGTTTCACTGTTGTGAAACTTGAAGCTTTCCATAGAATTGTGCTCTCTCTCTCTCTCCCCTCTCTCTCCCCCCCCCTTCTCTCTGCAGTTTCAAAGGGTTTCTTTTTTTCTATTAGTTACCTGATGCTGGTTTTGACAGAAGTGATGAGCAAGGGATAGCTATTCATGAAGCTACAGCCAGTATAGATTAGTAGTTGACTGTATGCTTTGAAGGTAAAAAGCCCTGAGTTCAATTTTCAGCACCCTAATTCCACCAAAGGCACTGCCATAAAGTAAAATAATGGGAATTAAAGATAAATATAAGTAAAACTAGAGAAGAGAAGCAAAGAAAGAACAAATACACAGGGATTTCAATTTGATGATTATGAAGCTAGAGATGTGGCTCTGTAAATATACTAGCTGCTTTTTCCTAGAATCCAGGTTTGGTTCACAGCATCCACATGGTGTCTCACAGCCATCTACAGCTCTAGTTTTAGGGGAGCTAACACCTTCTGGTCTCCACAGGTATCAGGCAGAAATGTGGCATACAAACATACATGCAGGTAAAACAGTCACACACATAAATGCTAAAATAATACAATTTAAAAGGAATATAGGTATCTTCAATTAAAACTTATGCTTATGTACAAGTAGAGAATTCATTCAAATATATTTCCTGTATTGACACTAGTTCAACAGAGAGATTAAGTTGCTTATTTTCATATAATTTTTCATTTACATTATTAGTTATAAAATCAGAATAAATCAATTATAAAATGAAGCAAAATTAATGGTTTTCATTTTTGTTTTTAAATCTCCATCTCTAATTCACAAACTCTAATAAAAGATTGCTAATATAGTTCAAGAAACATTGAATATAAGGGTAGAATTGAACATCATTTAGCAAGAAGAATGAGCAGCAACTTTAAAAATATTGCTATTTAATAGAATCTCTACCTTTCAACCAAGTTATCATTCATTCATTATTATAAGTGATCTACCATTGAACTATCTAACCAGACATTTTCCTTTTTAATTACTTTTGTTCATACAATACTTTGATCGTATTCTTTCTCCTGTCCCACTCCAATATTCTTCCCACTAACTTTAAGCTCTCCCTGTCTCTCCCTCTTCCGCCCCCCCTGGAAGAAACACCAATCCAAAGGAGGGGTGCGTAAACCCAAATAAAAACAAACAGGCAGACACAAACAAAAGAAGGAAGGAAACTAATAAGAGAAAAAGTCTTACCAAAACAGAACAAAACAAAACAAAGGTGCTTACAAAAAAACACCAACAACAAAAACACGGAACATTTTGTGTTGGTCCACTACCACTAGGCATGGGGCCAGCCGTTGACTGTGGTTGACAGACAGTGATATTCTATTGAAGGAAGTTGATTTTTCCTTTGCCAGCAGATATCGGATCATGATAGCTTCTTGGTTAGGAGCTGGACTATATGATTTTTCTATTTTTGAAATGAAAATTACCAATTACATTTTAATAATCAACTTGCAGAAAAGTTCATGTTATTCTCTTAGTATTATTATGCTTCCCTTAAACATGTTAGCTACAACCGAGCAGTGGTGGTGCACACCTTTAATCCCAGACCTTGAGAAGCAGAGGCAGGCAGATCTTCATGAGTTCAAGGCCAGCCTGGTTTACAAAGTGAATTCCAGGACAGAGAAGCCATATTTTGAGAAACAAACAAACAAACAAAAGTTAAATCCATCCTTTGGGGTGCCATTCAGAAAAGCATTTGTTTTTGTTTTGTTTTTGTTTTGTTTTTAGAAAAACTAAGTGAAGGTGACAGTTTTAGCTCACTGAGAATTATTTTGACTCACTATTTTTAAATAACAAGCCACTGGAAGAATGAAGCATAGGAGATAAGCTAGATTTCAAGCTGACAATGCAATGAAACTTTACCACATAGGAACAAAATGAGAGAGGTCCATTGAATATTTTTATTTCCTCAACTGGACTTTCAATGAACATATTGGGTCAGAACTAAAACATTTGTGTTGCCATACGTATACAGCTACACATTAATGTATACATATAGTATATAATGACTACAGAAAGTTTAAAAGAACACATTTACTAAACATTTTTCTAGACTTTTTTTTTGAAAACTCAACACTGCTCAATTTATTTTTCTATGAAGCCAAAAACTAATAGTGAGTAATTAGGTTATCATCATAATCATTATTGAAGCAGGATGCTAGCTAGCTATAGGAGCTGTGTAAAATATATTGACTGCCTTCCTCCAGAGTAATTGCTGGACCAAGCCTCTTTGTGCCCATAATCAATTTTAGCAATAAATGTTCTCTAGCTTGAAGCACTTTGTCCCACAAAAACTCAAGAGCTCTTTGAAAAAAATGATATTTCATAAAGATTTTAATCATTGATGTCTTTGTCTTGTATATGGACAAGTATTGATTCATTGTCAGTTTTTAATCACCTCAAATCTCAGCTAACACAAACACTATTATTTCAAGTATACAGGTATGACACAGCAATTTTCTTTTCTTTGATAAAATTCCTCATGTGTTCCTAGGTTGCTCTGGGTGGACAAAGTAGATTTGCTGGTTGTAACTATGCTTTTTTTCTGGATGCCTAGTTGCCTCCTAGTGTGTAACACTCTCCTATGAGATAGCTAGGGCAACTTGTCTCTCTTTCACACCTCTCATCTTCTCCAAACCTGGCTCAGGTGTGTTTCGACAGAAAAAAAAATTCACACAGAGTACAGAAAAACTGGTCTAACCCTTTTGAGGCCAACATTTGGAAGTAGGATGCAAACCTCTCTGATGCATTTTACTTGTCAAAGCAAGTCAGGGGCTGACACAGATTCAAGAGGCAGGAAATGAGGAAGAGAAGAGCAGCGAGACCACATTGAAAAGGGCATGGGCTCATTAAAGGATGAAATATTTGGACCAATTTTGTTGTTAATAAACCATTTAGAGCAGATGTTCTTGCACAATGTAGTTCCCTTGCCAAGTAATATTTTCATATAAGAATAGCCTCTAAACAATGCCAATATCAGTCTTTCTGAAATAGTATAGTTAGTTAAAACATAATTAGTTAAAACATGTCTAATTTTATTAAAATTAAAATATGGCTTAAGTGTATCAAAATTAGAAGCCATCTTTAAAAGTCTAAAGACAATAGATGTGTGTCCATATTTCTTTGAGTGCCATAACAAATATTCTCTGATGTAGTCTCTTATACATCTGTAATGTGATCATTTTCTGCCCCTCAATAGAACCTATGCTTAAAGAACTGGCTTACTGCGATTAGGGTAATCATAAAATGAAATTTGATCCTAGCATCTGAAGGTCATTGTGCTTGTACTCTCTTCCACCTTCCACATTTTCCTGTTAATAATTTATTCAACTTTTAAGAATCAGTAGAGAAACTCCTACTTTCTGTTATTCTCCCAGAATGGAAAAAAAATCTCTCTTATTTGTACCAGCAGCACATTTATGACACCAGTCTCAAGAGGATTATAATTATAATTGCTTTAAAGTACACCTCTTTCCGAGAAGGTGACAAAATCTGTGAAAACAATAGCAATAGGTAAAGGGGAAAAAACACCTTTCATCTCTCTATTCTTCCTGATGTGTGGGACAGAATGAAGCATGTGACTCATGCTGATTAAATGTTGTGTAACTTAAATACTTCTCTCCTTTGACATGTGATGAAAACAAGTGAAGTGTTATATAATTTAACAACATTTTCTGCACAATTGAGAAAAACCAGAAGAGCAGTTTAAATAAGTGCTATTTACTTTCAAGTACCATTTTCTTCAAAATAAATCCAATAAATGGAGGATTTTTAAAATGCAACTGGCATGTTTATATGTTTATGAAATGCCTAAAGTAAATGCACAAACCCAAAACTTATTATTTTATTTTCTGCTAATTTAATCCTCATCACCTTTTAGGACTTTAATTTTATTTTTCACTTTAGTTGATGATAACAAGAGAATAGTTCTCCAAACCTTTAGACAATATTGCCTTAGTTGAGTTACTGCTCAGGAGCAGTCTTCGCCATATTTGTTAAGAATGCCAGTCATATGGATATCCCAAGGAGTTAACAGAATCTCTGATGTTAATCAATATAACAATTTACAGGTTTCGTTCTTTTTTCAAATGTTTAGTCTTTGTGAGGATGTATTTATGGGTGTCTGCTTGGAAAGTGACTAGATGAGCACGTGTGGTCGTGTATATGTGGAGGTCAGAGAACAACTTTGGGTGCCAGTCTATATCATTACTTGACACAGGGTACTTACTGTGCTCAACACTGTGAATATCAGCCTAGGTTGAACCATCTTCACAGCCCTAAACCTGAGAAAAAGATCATAATGTATATGAAAGAAGTACCACTTTGCCCACTAGCTTGCCACAGATTCAGCCCAGCATAAAGAATAACTACTTTTGTCAAATAGCATGTGACATTAAGTAACTAAAGGGAAAGAACAGAAAGAACTGATTACATGAAAACGTTGCTATCTTGAGAGAGTGGGGAGATGACTATGTGGTTAAGAGCACCTCTTGCTCTTGCGGAGGACCTGGTCTAGGTTTGGTTCTCAGGGTCTCTTCGCACTGCTCCGGCTTCTGCAGGCATGTGACATATGCATAGAAGAAGAAGAACACTCATACCCTATGAACAAAATAGCAAAGTGAACAACAAAAACAAGTTTTAAAACTCGCATTTTGGAGATTATGTAGGTGCGCAAATTATAATTACCTATCAGTAATTCTGAATGATATTATAAACAAATCACCATAACTTAAAGAACATTTAGATAGCAAGAATGGTTAAGAGATTGGTAGGTAAAGTGTCTACATTTAGAGTTTATGTAATGCTTAATTGTGGTGACTTTAGAAAAATTATTTGTATTCTCTATGCCACAAATTTATTATGTGTAAATTATAGGTGGGTTTCCTTGGTTATTGTAGAACTTAATTAAAGCAAAATATGTAAGGTACACTGATGTTTGGCTCAAAAATTAATGAATAAATCTATGTGAAAATGATTCATATGGAAAAAGCCAGTCTTCAACCATGTACTACTACTACAATATTGGAAACATCTTCTGGTTCAACTTGTTAGAAGGAAATAGAAATACAAGAGGCATAGAAGCGTTTACTTACATATTCTATACTTTGTAACCTTATGAATCATTTCCTTGATTTAGTGTCTACAAAGTGGCCTTCAGTATAGTCTAATAAAATATTATGAATTGACCAAGGTTCACTTCCTCAGTTAGCAGCAGAATAGCATGATTAGGGGAAAAACAATGTTTTGTCACACACGTTGAACACATACAATTGCCCAGGACTGTAACTAGGAAAATATATATAAATTAAAGATTAAATATAAATTTATTATTTATTGAATACATGAATGTTAAGTCATTGCTTTTACATGTGTGAATAAAATTATACCACCGTAGATTTTATTTCATTCTAAGTACTGATAGATAATATTTCCTCAGTAATCTTATTTATTATGTCATATTTGTATATGACATGTATATATGTATATGTGTTTACATACTTCAAAACAAAATGCTTCATTTTGACAACTTCATGCTATATTTTTATGTAAAACGCTTGTTGGAATAGATCATAACTCATTTATTTGCCTATCACTATGTGTCCAAATATAAATAATTTACTATGTGATTTAGTATAAAAATTAAAGGTATCTTTCAGTATTTCAATGTATATGGAACATATAATTCTTATAAAAAAGAGTTATTAAATTCAAATATTGTAAGTCTTCTATGTTACATTTTTTAATTTCATTATGGCTATATAAAATAATATATAATACAAAATTACCAAAGTTTTGCAAATTTTAGTTTTTGAAAACATGGAGAAATGAACTAGGATTATCCATGGTAATTTACAAATGGTAAATCAGAAGTCTAAGTAAAAAATTCATTTTTTTAAACAAAGTTTGTAAGACATAGACTTTATCAGACAATGAAATATGCTGACTTTGTTAATCATGTTTTTCCTTTATTGTTTGAAACAAACCATTTATAGACAATGACTGGATTGCCTTTGATTGTTGTGTTGCTACTGCTCAAGGTTGTAATGTGAAATCTGCCTGAGTCATTTTTTATGAACTTAATACTATAGCATACACATTGGTTGCTAGTGATTATGTTTTATAAAGATACACTGCTGAATAGAATGACATTTTGCAACTGGGGTGAATGTGAAAGTATTATATTATATAACTTAGCTGTTGAGTACTTCTTAGCTCCAAGGAATAACTTGGCTTTTTCTTCATTATCTTTGCAGCCAGATTTCAGTGCTATTTCTGGTACATAAGAGTCTCTAAAAGTATTTGATGCTAAGTGATAATGAATAAATACATGTTAATTTTCATCTGTTAAATCCTAAGAACATTCCAGAACTTCGATACTCCTGTTAAAGAAGAAAATGTATTCCAGTGATACATTTTGGTTTTTGCGATGACATTCCTAGAGCTATAATTGGTAAATTAAGCCTAAATAAGAACATTTGGGCTTTCAATTCCTGCCTGACATGGATGTCTGCGACAATTTTTTTGCAATGTGTGAAGTGTCAAAATAGTGATGGTTCATCCACTTTCTCATTTTTCTCTCCCGAGTAACTAGCTTGACTATACAGGCAGATTCCCTAGCCCAAGAATTTCCAGGTGCATTTATTTGGCTAATGGCAGCTCTTAAAAGAAACATGAAAGAAAGCATCTAGAATGATAAGGACACTTGAGTGATGGGAGATCCTCTCAGGCAGCCTTCTTACTTGTTTAATTGTCTACAGGCCAAAAATTGCTCTCTTCTCTGAGTCTAGGAGTAAACATAGTTCTCTATTCTAGTGGTTTCATAAGACTCTATCTTCATCTTTGCAAACATTCTTTTGATAAGCTTTTACAATATTACTCATTCTTGCAATGGCTGATTGATCCTCAAAACAAAGTTGGAACCTTACTGCCTGGTAAGAACATTTAACATGAAGGATGACACAAGAAATATAATTTGAGTTTATCAAACACTTTCTCAATCTGGGACTATATTAAACACATTACATTTATTAGTTATTTAATCTTTATGATATCAAGCTAGATAGTGCTATTGATCACTCTGAATCTAAGCTCACAAGAGGGAATTGTCAAGAAGTATGAGCATTATCATTCAAAATACAGAATAAATTCATGATAGTTAGCATCTTTTAAGCATATCTTATTTTTTTAAAATTCCATTCTACATAAAATTTTCACATCATTACCACACAATCTGGGTAATACAATATTTTGTTTTTAAAAACTGAAATAATTAGGCATGGATTAGAAGGGACACTTGCCCACATTTCATAAGAATATAGAAGATTTGGATTTCAATAAAAGCATTGTGAATGTAGAGTAAATTTTATTCATAAAATTACAACTTTTGTGCTTTGTAAAACACATTTTATCAGAGTGAAATTTTCTTTCCAAATACTCTCTCTATAACACATAACCCTTTCAATCATTACATTCCTAAAATTAAAGCTGAAGCATGTTTTATTTGTCTTTATTGAGAGGCTTGTAAAGCATTATTAACATGTATTGTTCACAATTTGTACAGTGCTCATTCTTAAACACGCTAGTCCACAGAAGTATCATGAGGTTGTTACTGTTTCCAAGTATGATTGCTGTTCATTGAGCTATATAGCTTAAGATATATATATATTCCTGTATGTATATTATGCTGCAATACAATTGTTGTTAAATTTTTTAAAACCATACTTAAGGAATTATATCACCTATGAAGAGTTCCTCTTTAAACTATAGTGGGCTGTTTCATTTTGTGCTGAGCAGTCAGTCCAGCAGCATTGCCTCCCCGGAGATCTTGAATCCTCACTTTTGCAGTCCTTTTGCTGTTTCCAGTGTCCAGACATTTGTAATCACTGAGCAGTCTCTTGACTTTTTGAGCAACAGATATATCCAAGGCTTGACCTTTTTGTAACCAGAAGGTCATGCTAAATTATCCGTGTGCTCTTTACCTCTTACTGGAACACTATATTGATCCTTCTGTATTTTCAGGTTAAAAGACTAATGTAACTCCGAATAGTTAGAGGCCCCTTAAACAGCTTCACAAATGCATTTCTGAGCTTTTCACAGTTGGGTTTTTTTTTATTTTAATTGTTCTCCTCTTTGTTTATACCACCTATTAATATTTTTAACATTGTAGGGGCTCCCATGTTTCTTAGTTCTTTACTTACAGTACTATAGAAGGGTTGCTATTTTATGATCACTTCATCTTGCTACTTGGGTTAGCAAAGAAGTCAATAACCTCATGGGTGAATCTGCTGAGTAATGTCAAAAGTTCACTGAGTTCATTTAATAAAGGAAGCATTAGTCATGAAAGGAACTGAAGACAGAGAGCCACAGAGTCATGTGGAACAAAAAGGATGTGATACTTTCTTTTACAAAATCATTTTCTGCACTTGAAAGGAAAGCCATTAACGATGGGATTTTAGGAAAATAGGATGCTTTTCATTACCCTAAATGTCACCTGTGAACAAAAAAAAAAGATGTTACAGATATCAAAGAAGAAATGGGATAGAAACAAACTGAGATTTAATTAAAATAGCCAAAGAAGCAACAGAGTAAGGGCGTGAATCTTCTATGAGCTTTCCAATCCACCATTTATTTCCTCATTCTCAGTGATTTATGTGCACAATTACAGTTCTCCTTCCTTACTATTCTTCTAGGGGCTACACTTATACTCTTATACTATTAACCTACTATTATAGGGGTTGTACTCATATACACTGCAAATGAGCTCAACATTTTCTATGTGATTCAATAGCATGCTAAAATTTCACATGTACCTAGTACTTAGCGCTAGATAAATACAGAAGCGCTAATAAAATAAAGGTTAAAATCAACCCATATTTATTAAATAAGAATGAGTTGCCCATCAAAATGCAATACCTACAGAATACAACATTTTTTCATTTAAACTTCACAAGTGTGCTCTGAGCTGTTATTATATCTATTTCCATTTTACAAATAAGTTCAAAGGTTTACTTGCTTTACTAGGATACCATAGCTAGTGAACAGGGCACCTGAGTACCAAAGTTAGCTTCTGCTGCCTTTGTAACCTGTGATCCTTTGCAGTATATTATCTATAATTCTGTCTAACAAGAAGTTGAGAGTAGTTAAAACCAAGTGCAGGATGCAGGAGTAATGAGATTTTTTTTTCTCTCTGTGGGGTAGTCATATTACATGTAGACTAAGCATCTGAAGCTCCGTGACATTTCGTTGAGAACTGCTTTCGTAGATGGGAATTTTACTCAAAAGTGCTTTGATATTTGCTTTTACATTAAAGCAAACATACATTAAAGGAAGCAGGGCAAACCCTGCTTCAGCATGTGCTCTTAAAGAACTGTTAAACCTTAAGATATTGAATTGATACTGCCATATCCAGGATGAATTCATTCAATCTCATTTGCTGGAATCATGTTTCTTCTGGATGAAAATATGGCCTGTGGAACAAATAAGACTTGGATTTCTGTTATGAGACTTCAGTGAATCATTGGTTATATATGTGCTTTGAAAACTGATAAAATAATAGTATCAGTCTCTTTTCTACTAACATGCTGATTCCTTGCACTAAGATCATCAACTAGTTATACTTGGGAACCTTTGAAGAGAGTAGTATCATCATTACTCCTCTTCCATTTTGGTCAAATTTGCCATTAAAGGGAAAATTACCGAGTCTGCGTCACATTTAGACTGTAGGTAAGATTCTCTAAGCTTGTTGGTCTTTACTTCTTTTCCCTAATCAAAGCATATGTTTGGTGCTATATGATATTTATATTAGGTGCTCTGAGACACATTTCATATTTCCCACCTTCTATTCTTTATGAATAAATGTCAGTTTCTCATCATTGTTCTTCTTGGTTTGTCAGAGTTTGTCTGGCAACCAATATAGACGCCTGGTATGGCCTAAGAACAACAATCTTTGCCAGAAAAAAAATACATGTGCTTATATTAAAAACTGCTATATCCGGAAGATGCTTCTTTTCACAATTTTAGAAGACACTCTTTTCTCAGTTGCTTTGATAAAACTTGCTGCTGAAATAAACAGCATTTCAAGTTGTACTTTAATTTACTTGGAAAACAAAATCTCAGTATTATGTTTACATTCTTGATATTTATGGTATTATTAGGAAATATACAGTCATCTGCTTAAAGAGTCATAAAATATCACAGTTTTAAGATTTGCTTATACATAATAGTATACATAATAATCATTTTAAAAATCTTTCAGCATGTTAATGTTTTGTACTCTTTTCATTCTTACACTGTAGTTTCAAAAAGAACTACTGGGGCATAATTTCAAAAAAATAGTTTGTAAAAATTGTCCTTAGTTGATATGATATCACAAAACCTGAGCATACAAGAATGAGTAACTTGCCTGCAGAAGCCAGGATTTTCTTCATAGAACGCACCTATCTAGGCAGCTACAGGGCCAATCATTGACATTGCTATCTGATTGTGGGACAATCCAACTTTTATGTCTTTAATCATAGATAAATCAATATTTTTTCTTGAATACAGGGATTTTCTTGATAAGTAAGTTACAAAGTTTATTTGCAATCTAAGTGGCTTGTGAGTAGTGGCAAATCACTAATGTTAGGCCTGTTATTTGACACGCAGGAGAAAACAATTCATGATTCGAGTCCACAGACTGGTATTTCCACAGTTATGTTTTCCTGGATCCACTTATTTAATATTTGTGGTATTATCATTCTTGAATATGTTTTCCCAGTTGGAAGGAACTACTGTCATCTGAGCATTATGTGTCTGATTTACCAATATAAGCTCCATGCAGCATCTTGCATAGGTTTGTTGATGTTCCATTAATTTCAGTGCTAGATAAGCTAAGTCTTTGTTGATAATCTGGGTGATAAGAGAGCTGGAAATAATCTCACCAAGAGGAATTGTGGATATTTTTAAATGAAAACTAGAAAATATTTGGAGTGTCTGTCAGAAGAAACAGTATCTGTACAAGATAACAGAGTAGAAAGATGAGGTTGAAAGAATAGCATGGTAAGATGGAAGGAGCAGAGAGAGGCTTCAAAAGTTACCTAGAACCAATGCAAAACATTGGATTTATGATTTCTAGTTTTGTAACAAAGGGCTGCACAGCCAAGTTCTTTGTCTCAACTGCTCCCATAAGATGAGTGCATTACTGTTAAGATGACGGAAACGATGCAACAGTGATAAGATCCATTTGCACAATTCAGTGTCTCCCATCCCTAGTTTCTCTAAGAATTTTAGGACTTCTTAGTGATTATAGTAATTTTTATGTTCTTTAATGGAATTTCTAAGTAGATATCCTAGAAAAATAAGTGGAAAACCTTATTAGAGTTATTTTCACCCTGTTTAATTCAATTTTTCTACCTACAGCCTCACCACACTGAACACCATGGATCTTATCTGATCCCAGAAGTTAAGCATGGTTAGGCCTGGATAGTACATGGATGGGAGACCAACTAGGATTACTAGGTATTTGGGTGTAAGACCACCTAAAATTACCAGGTCTGATAGGCTTCAAACTAACTACTGGCTAACTAACTAAAATAAATCAGATATTCTCAAAACTTGATTTGTTTTAAGATGAGAACAAGACTTTCTGAATTATTGTATGTAAGGTGTGACAAAAGGATGTTGAATAATATGACACGATAATTAAATTAATTACGCTCTAAATTTCAACTTGCTGTCATTAAGAGTTTACGTACATTTGTCCTAATGTTATAATTTCTTTGATCCTCATGATCAGCTTGAACTTTCTTTTTCATCCATTACTCCTGGCCACTTATTAATTTGATACATCAAATGCCCTTAAATATAGTTTTAAATTTCCAAAGCCTTTGTCATAGATATGAATCATAAAAAAATTGTAATTTCTTCAAGTGGGTGTGTTTTTTTTTTTTTATTTCAGTTTGGAAAGCAGCGCATAGACAACCTCTTCAGTGACCTGCAGGATGGGAAATGCCTCCTAGACCTCCTGGAAGGCCTGACAGGACAAAAACTGGTAGGAACCTTCTTTCCTTCTTTCTTTCTTTCCTTCTTTCCTTCTTTCTTTCCTTCCTTCCTTCCTTCCTTCCTCCCTCCCTCCCTCTCTCCCTTCATTCTCTTTCTCCCTCACTGTCTTCCCTCGCTCCTTCTTGCTCTCTCTTTTCTTTCTCATGTGTATGTATGTGGGAGTGGATGCATGTTTTCATGTGGACATACAGACATGTGTGTGCATGTGTGTGTGTGAAGGCGAAAGGTTGACTTAAAATATCTGGCTCAGTCTCTCTCTGAGGCAAAGTCTCTCCCTTGAACCTAGACTTCATCAGTTCAGCTGGTCTATTTAGTCAGCTTTCTTCTGTGGTCCCTGTCTCTGTCTCCTGAGCCCTCGGATCACAGACAGGTTACCATACCTATTTGGCAACTATGTGTGTGCTAAGGATCCATACTCTGGCCCTCAAACTTGTACACTGAAAAATTTCCCCAGTCCAGGAAATTTATTGTGAAATTTACAGTAACCTCAATGAAGTGTCAGACCTCAAAGAATTAGTTTTATTTCAGTTATCTAATAAAATTCACCAATGTATTAGATAAACAAGACAGTCTTATTACTGAACTAAATCATATTATAAATTTCTTTTTTGGCATTGTCTATCTTATACAGAATAATATAGTAAAAAATTCAGCAATACATTCTGTTAATAAGCAATATTTGCCTTTACTTTTTAAAAATGCTTCTTAAGGACTAATTGTATAAAATTTTATGCATAATGACTTTAAACTTATCTTTGTGCTGTTTTATATTTTGCACATATTTTAAATGTACCTGTATTTATAAATAAAATTATTTTTAGTACAGCATAATAAAATGTTAGTATTTAGTCTGATATCCAAAAGCAAATGAGATGAAAATGTAATTTCCTTTTGAGAAATTTAACTTGTGTAACTTTAGAACATCCCTATGAAGGACATAACATGGTAATACAATGTTATAGGTCACTAAAGTCATGGAAGAGTCTGAGTTCAGTTGATGAAAGTCTCATAATGGAGAAAATCTCTTAAATCATAATCTCTTGACTTAGAAATCTTTTTAGATGTCTATTATTCTTGTAAGCAGGGCTTAGGACGCCATTCTACCTACAGTCATCCACTCTGCGTGTCTAATGAGCCCTATTCAGTTACTGCTTTAATCTTATCTCTTTTCCCTTTACTATAGCTCTCCAGCATGCGCATTTAAGCATGTGCCTGCACATGAGCACGACCCCACACACAAGCCAAGGCTTTGTATGTACTATAGAAACTCTAGCTGTCTATCAAAGTTAGATCTGGCCAAAATCCTATCTCTGAGTTGCCTCCTGCAATTTTCCCACACCAAGCCAAGTTGGTCCCTGTTCGCTCAGTCATTGCCCAGAATTTTGCTTTGTTGTCTTGTTTACCTATTTTGCTTTGTGTGCGTCTTTGTGTTCTGACAGTCCTTGAAAAACATTGGCTTCTGCTTGCTATTGAAGGCTTTTTAGAACAAACTTCTAAAATTAATTTCTCCCTCTTAAATTCCATAGAATTCATTTTTTTTCTTTTAATTACTTAAAATAATATTTTGGTACGTATATGGAAGCATGGCTATGAAAATGATTTTCAAATATTGTAGCTATGCTGAAAAGCCATACTTTGTGCATTCATTTTTAATTAACTTCAATAATTATATAGGATTATAATGTTACTCTATTAACTCAAAGTGATACATTTTTCTGGTTTACTAACCCATTTGTCTTATTTTTGAGATTATAGTATAATTACATTTCACCCTTTTCTCCTTCTGATTCACTCATATACTCCTCTCTACTCTCTTTCAAGTGCATCACCTCCTATTTTCATTAGTTGTTTTTGCATGTATATACATAAATACATGTATGTTCCTTAAAATAATCTGGTCTGTATAATATTATTTATATGCATGTTATTTATATGCATATTTGATATATTTTTATGAAATTTAACTTGGGTTGATGACTTCCTAAAATAAAATATTCAAATTCTTTACATTTAAACTTTTGTCAAATAGCCAGTTGGAAGGGGCAGTGTAGGCTTAGTCTTAATTTCACTTTATGCATATATGATGTTTAAGTGTATATGCAGAACATGTGCATTTTTATAATGGTGATAAAGAAATTAGTGCCTGTGAGCATCCAGCTACTCTTGGTAATTATGTGTCAGTTCTGTTCATAAATAAAAAAATAAATAAATCTCACTGTCTTTCATAAACTGTTCTCATTCTCTGCACACTAATGATGACATTTTGCTGCTTTTCTGTAGAAAACATGTTTCTGTACCTTTGTTTTCTTGATGTTTGTGGTGGTAAATAGAAAAATACTAAAATGTAGGCTGTTATCACTTGGACATTCATGGGGTAAAATTTTCTAAGATATGAAAAGTGGAGATTTCTGTTAATGAGGCTATGCTTGGAGATGGAGGAAGTGAGGGAACAAGACATTTATGTCTTTTACAAAGGATACTAGTCAAGTCATCTTGACGAATAGAAGACTTAGGATAAATGTTGGAAGCTTATCCAGCCAGTTTAAAGAATAAGGTTCTCTAGGGTATGGAAGTCTTAAGAAGGTTGGGAAGACTCTTGGAAAGTACACGGTAAAATTAAAAGTACAAAAGTACATTATTTATTCTATACATACACAAAGTAAAGAAAAGGTAAGAAAAGAAATAAGAAAATTCTGACTGCATAGGCCCAGCCCAAATGTTAAAGCCTTGCTCCACTGATAATTTCTGTAAATACATATTAATTCTTTTAAGATTAGAATAATTACATATACAAGTTGTATGGAACCATTGGCATTGCAAGTTGCTTAATAATAATGTGAAGTACCTTGCATGTACTACCAACTCCATACAGCAAAAATCTGAAAATACTATATCAAAACTCCCCATCTAACGTCTTTACACACATTCCTATTTAAAGTTGTAGAACAGCTATTTTTATTAGCTCTGTTTTAACAGGTGAGACAACCGGAGAATGGGAAGAAGTTTCTCATGCTCACATAGTCCAAAAGTGCAAGAGCAAAACGTTGAAACCAGGTTTTGGAGGTCATGACTTTTACTAAACAATAGCCTCCCTAAACTTAAAATGAGAGCTATATAAATCACTGGTTTCAGCAGCTGATTTGTTCTGACATTGTTTTTGAAGATATCAAGGAAAAGTTGTTAGTAGGAAATGACTTTCTGATATATTCCTGGAGATAGCTAATGAAAACTTGCTTTAAGGGAAATCCATCAAAAATAATAATTGTTATTAAATACAAGTATCATAACAATCGAATTTCTAAAACTTATCAGTTAGAAAAAATAAGGTGTTGTGTATTTTCATTAATTATGCAGATGCTATTATAAAATTAACAGATGGGATATAACTTTTGGGATAAACTAATTATAAACTAAGAAGCCTGGTTATTGAAATTTTGAATTCTAGTGACTAGGACAACTAGGTAGTAGTCAAAGAAATACTGTTCTTATTTAACATTACATATTTTGGTGATAATTTATTATTTGTGAATTTTATGCATTGTATTTTGAAAATATGCACCCTCTCCTTCCAACTCTGGCCATTAGCACCCTATCCATCCTCCTACACATTCCCAACTGACATTGAAAATCATTCTTTTTTTACATTTTTTTGGAGGGATGGGGTTTGAGACAGGATTTCTCTGTAGTCTTGAAGCCTGTCCTGGAACTAGCCCTTGTAGACTAGGCTGGCCTCGAACTCACAGGAATCCACCTGTCTCTGTCTCCCAAGTGCTGGGATTAAAGGCGTGCCCCACCTCTTCCTGTTTTGTTTTTGTTTCTTTTAAAACATTTCTTATTTTGCCATTGAGCCCAATTTCTGTTGCCAAGCTCGTATTGGTAGTGGGATCTGCCCTAGTGTGCAGCTAGTCTACCAAGAATCACATCATTAATGGAAACTGATTTTTCTTCTCCCTGTTTTTATCAGATAGCAATAACTCTGCAGATGGTTTTGGGATTTTATACCCACCACCTTCCTACTCTATATTGAGATCTTGTCTTGAACAGATCTTCTTGTCCCAATCACACATGTTTGTTTCAATGTGCATCCAACATGCTATGTAGGGAAAACATTTTTTTTTTGTCATCAAAAACCTCTGGCTCTTATGACTAAGAATATCCCTAGGACTTGGAGTAAGGGATATAATAAGTATGTCCCATTCAGTGCTAAACATTTCAGAGACTCTCGTTTTCTGAATGCTCACTGAACATTTTGTGTGGAATAATTTGTATTTGACAATTCTGTACCTTATTATGATTTATCTGACAATGTATTTTTGATCAGACTCACCTCCATTTTCATCTCCTATTTCCCTCCCTCTATTATTCAACCTGTTATTCTTTTCTATTACCCCCCTTTCTTTTATGACTGAGTTAAATAAGGTTCGCTTGTTTGAGCTTGTATAAGTGGGCTAGTTAGTGAGTAGAGTGTGGGCAGTCCAAGAAACTCACATCTCCTTCAAACTTTTCTAAAACTTACTTTTCTATCTCACTGCTTACTTTCCTTATAGATTTTGTTAATGTTTTCCATCCTTGATGCTATTATAACAATATACACTGAGCTAAAAAAAAGTGAAGGCACAATCATTCCAAATTGTACTGTGTAAAGGGAAAATATGTGCTTTCTTTCCCAGGAGGTGGATTCTTTATGCTAAAGATGTGCTATGCCAAGGACAAATCCCAAAGCCTGAAGACTATATATATATATATATATATATATATATATATATATATATATATATATATATATTTCACAGTATGTGTTCATTTAAATGTAAAATATTCAAGCTTAAAAGTGAAATTTATATTGGTCTTTTCAGGTAGATTTTTTTTTCTCTCTTTGTTCTCTAGTAAACACCATTTCTCTCTCTCTCTTTTTTTTTAGCCAAAAGAAAAAGGATCTACAAGAGTTCATGCTCTGAACAATGTCAACAAGGCACTGCAGGTCTTACAGAAAAATAATGTAAGTGGTGACCTGAACAGGGTCTGAACACCAGGAAACAGCATGTTTAATGTTTGAGAAAGGGCTTTGGCCCAAATGTAGATAAGGCTTCTTAAGCTCTCTTGTAAATCGCAGAGGCTCTTATTCAGAGCCCCTGTGCTAGTTCCTTTGTATGTGCTTGCAGCTAATGTAATTCTGGAAGCCAATGAACACAATCATAGAGGACAGAGAAAGGTGAAACCTGTGCCTGCTATGACTTTCATGTTGTTTCTATATGTTACTTGATGTAGCTGTTTTAATAGACTGACTGAATCCTTCATGTAGCAGTATTCTGTAAAACAAAGGGACATGGATTCCTGAATGGTATGCCATGTTTTCAGTTCTACTGCTAACATACTTAGTGCGATTCAAGCTAATATTTGTGACACTAAACACACATTGAAAATAAAAGTTTAACAAAGAAACAACTACTGTGAAGGGGAAGAATTGTTTGGTTTAGTATACTTGGATGAAAATATATATGATGTACTAGAAAAAAATAAACAATCATAACTAAATGAGTGATCAGGAGAGAGGAGATCTAGTCTCCTCAGAGAAAGACTGAACTAAAGTTTACATCATGACCTTGCAGGGAGATAGTTTTCCTTTCATATTAACTTCTACAAACTTTCTTATAGACCAATAGGTCTATAAGGCACTTTTGGTATATTTCTGACTATATCCAACACTCTTTAAAGTGTAATTTCAAAAATATTTACCATATATTCTTAAAATAACTGCAATACATAATAGATTTTTAATATTGTACATTCTTGCATGTATTTCTCAACTCGTCTAGTCATAGTAGGCTAACATAAAGGATATAAAATTGGAAACTGTAAAGTAACAGGTTGAATTTATGAATGTACGGTCATTGTCACGTTTAACATATGAAAGTTATCTTATTGAAACTTTACAAACATGATTGCTTTCCAGCTTCAAATTTTCGGTTTTTCTGATATTAGACTAAAATGACCTAATGGAAATAACAATTTTTCTAGCATATTAGGTAAAAAGAGAAGTTCTTTCAAAAGTAAATACTGGAATGAATATAGATAAAATCTATTGAAAGAGTATCTAAAAAAACTGCTGTTTTGCTGAAGAGAATTCAAACAAATAACAAAAACACAGTATTATAGAAATCTTCTAAGTCTATAAATAAATCTTAATCATAATAGATTTTATTTAAAGTAATAGAATAATCATTTTAATAGTAACATATTTAATGTTAAACGAAGTATAAGAATAATATAAATACTTTGAATATTTAGAATAGTTATTTCATTTCTCCTCATGCTCCAAAGCATAGTAGACAGATATACAAAATAGCATTCACTTTCTATAAATTCTCCTTATAAAGTTGAGTATAAAAACACAACAGTTTAATAATTTTGTTTAATTATTCCGAGCTCAAATCTGTGCTGTCCTCCAGGCATTAAGAAAGTTCTATCTTTGCCATTATCAGTAATGTTATTCTTTAATGCTCTAGAATGTCCAGAGACCAATAGATATATCTGGTGCTATTTATAGTTAGAAAAACAATTAAGAAAACCTTTAATCTATAGTCTGTTGTGAGAACCACTAGCATAATGATCATAAAAGTCTAAGTTATCTTGTGAAGCCAAATGCAGTAATTACTGTCCTGAAACAGAAGACACATTCTGTACTGACTGGATATTTTTGTGTGTGTCAACTTGAAACAAGCTAGAATCACAGAGAGGAAGGAGTCTCAGCTGAGGAAATGCCTCCTTCTGTAAAATCCAGCTGTAAGGCATTTTCTCATTTAATGATCAATGAATGGGGGAGCACCCAGCATACTGTGGGTGGGGCTATTTCTGAGCTGGTGATTCTGGGTCATATAAGAAGGCAGGCTGAACAAGCCATGGGAAGCAAGCCAGTAAGCAGCTTCCCATGATGTCCTCTGCATTAGCTCATGCCTACCAGGATCCTGCTCTGTTTGAGTTCCTGTCCTGACTTCTTTCATTGATGAACAGCAATGCTGAAGTGTAAGCCTAGTAAACTCTTTCCTCCCCAACTTGTTTTTGGTTATGGTGTTTCATTACAGCAATAGAAACTCAAAGTAGAACACATCCAAACCCAAAGTTCAAAAGACTATAACTGAGGATTAGTTCCATAAACGGGCACCATTGAAGGACTTAACCATGGATAGTGATGCATTAAGTGGCTAGTTGAATAAAAACACTTACTTTCTCTGAACTATAAAAGAAAATTGCTAACTTGATGAAAGGTGTAGCTTTAGTAGAGTACCATGAGATAGATGTGCAACACAATATGTATATATATATATATATATATATATATATATATATATATATTCTCAAACAATGACCTGGTGACTTGAATCTTCTCTAACCACCTCATTAATATCCTTCCAGTGTTGTTGATTGGATAATTGCCAACATGAATATGTGTTGTGTTTGTGGGGAGGAGGCTATATAAAATCACAGGCAGTGGACTTATCTCATAGAAAGAAAATAACAGGTTAGGTGGGTTTGGGTGTAAACAGGGCAGCATACAGTGTATGAAACATCCTAGTTGTTCTTACTCTGTTGTTCTGGGTGAGTCTTGAAACCGATACTAAAAATCCTTATGTTGTCCATTGTCTCGCATTGCTGAGCAAATAAGGAAGTCATTCTCTTTTGAGACCATGCTACTTCCATGTGCTGACAGGAAGCAGAGATGGTTTATCTTTACAATATCAACCAGGTAACAACATACACATCCCCCTGGGGCAGAAAAAGGTTAGAGAGTCATGGTCATTTCTAATGCTTCAAGCTAAACCAGTTCTTGTTTCCTCTTTTTCTATAACTTCGTTTAAAAAAAATTATTTACTGACCATTTCATAGGTGAATAATATATTTACATCATTCCTCCCTTTTTTTCCATCCTTCAATTCCTTCTGCGTCCCCCACTTCCTCTCAAATCCACGTCCTTCTATTTTTTTAAAATATTATTATTACAAATGCACAGATACACACACAAATACACACACACACACACACACACACACACAGAGAGAGAGAGAGAGAGAGAGAGAGAGAGAGAGAGAGAGAGAGAGAGGATGTGGGGGGATTGGATAACTTACCAGGTAGTTTGTCCCCGAAGAAGACTAATTTTTCCTCTCTCAGTAGCTGTATTAGTTAAAGTTTCTATTGTTGTGAAGAGACATCATGACCATGACAACTCTTATAAAGGAAAACATTTATTTGAGATGCACGTTACAGTTTCAGAGGTTTAGTCCATTACCATCATAGAAGGGAGCATCATGTCTGGGAGTATGGTGGAATGCAGGCAGACCAGATGTGGTGCTGGGGATTTCTACATCATGATCTAAAAGGCAACAGGATGTGAACTGTCTCCTTGGGTGTGGCTTGACCATGTATGAGACCCCAAAGCCTGCGTTCTGAATGACACACTTCCCCCACCAAGGCTACATCCTCTCTACAAAAGCACACCTTTTAATAGTGCCCCTCTCTATGGGAGACATTTTCTTTCAAAACAACACTGCAGCCAGTATATTGCCTGTAGCTTTTGATCCTGCATTGACATTGGCATGTCAACTGATGGCGTCATTTTCAGGTCTTATTTACAAAGCATAACCTGGCCTTACCACAGATACTAGTACTGAAGGAGGTGTGGCCAGAGTGAAAGAGATCTGAAGATGAGAATAGAGACACAGGTGTTCTGAAGGAAGAAACGGGAAGAAAGGGAAAACTTTAAGTGGTATTGAGGAGGGGCAGCAGCTCATTCCTGTTCTTTTATCCCCACTTGAATTCTGCTCATATCTTGTCTTCATAGAACATGCACACCACTTTATGGTCTGATTTTATTTTTATGTGGCAGTGGTTTTATCATGACATTATCTCTGCTATCACTGGTTTAGTTTAGAAAAACCATGTATTGGGAAGAAATCACTTCTAAGTCCAGTGATACCATCATTACAATATTTGCTGAGAGCAAAGCTAATTTGTTTTTCTTTCTTTCTTTTTTTATTGATTTTTATTGAGCTTTACATTTTTCTCTGCTCCCATGCCTGCCTATTTTTTTTGTAATAAAGTTGGGCTGGCTATGGTACTGAGAAACAAAGAAAGGATAGTACAAATTCCAAATTCCCGCGGAATAGGGTGACACTATGAAATCACTTTGTTATCTCACCAGGTCTAGATTTTACAAAATTATCTAGAGCCTCTATTTGTTTGTGGCTTTTTTAAGGGGTAGAGAACAAATTTCCAATGAGAGGGAACATTTTTCTCGTATCAATTCTATCACTTCAAAACTATTTTTTTTGTGTGTGAGCACTGTTTTAGGAGAACTTAGAAGGCAGTTCTATGGTATTTTCGGCCTTTTTTCTCTCAGATAAGATTATTTAATGTGTAGTTTAAATTTTCTGTGGTTGGAAGACTCCTAAATGTGTAAAAGGCTTGTGGCACATAAATGAGCACCTGAGTTTGGATTGCCAATGTGCACATAAACGCCAGCCATGTAGGTAGAAGCCTCTAATGCTGGCACTGTGAAGAAAACCACAACTGTTGTGCTATAGCTATGCCATGTCCTGAAGACTGTGCTCCTCCCTAACATTTAAATCTTACACTCCTTCAATATCTTGTTCAATATATTCCATGATGCTTGGACAGGTTGATATTTAGGGCTAAAATCAAAATCAATTATTCTTAGCACTTTGTCAGTTGTGAATCTCTTGCATTAACTGCTACAAACTGCAAACAAGACAAGCTTCTCTGAGAAATGCTGAGAGGAGAACCGGTCTTTCAGCACAAACTTAAATATTTACAAGGCAGTTTGATAACATGACCATTTGGCAAAACAAAGTTGGTTATATGGCCTTGCTGGCCAGGGCATGTGACCAGGTCCAATAATACCAAGGGTGACTTCCCTTCTTCAAAGTGGGTGTCTGATAAATAACACTCCTGCCACCTTTCAACAAGTGGCTATAGCTAGTCTGGGAACTGGATTTATAGCATGGAGAGAACACAGCTGCAAGGATCATTGGTCGCTTTTCTCCCGCAGCTGCCTGCATAGCATCTTTGGGCACTGTGGAAATGAGCCAGCAGGGAGGAAGTTTCCATCTCAGCTCCAGCATGATATCTGTATGTTCAACGATAAAAGTGTGTTGTGTCTTTAGAAACAGGCTCTTACCATAAAACTCTGCTGGGTATCCAATGTAACTAGCTATATCTTGTAGTTTGTGGGGGCCTAATGGGAATTGCTTCACAAACAGCACACAGAGAAATAGCCTACACCTGACACTGACGTTTTAACTTAATAATCCTTAGCTTCTGGAATCTGCATTTTTCCATCCATACAAAATCCCCCCTTTCATACTTCTTAAAATTAATTTTAGTCATGTTATAAAGTAATATGTTTTGATGTGACTTCTTTATAAACCATAATTTGAACATTTTCTTCAGGCCACCAACCAACTGTGCTCTGTCATCTCCCTGGCATTTCCAAATTTTATAGTTAAGATTTTTTTTAGAAAGGTATTATTTCTATTACTACATTTTCTTTTTTTTTCTATGCACACTGAGGGTTTTGTTCAGCTATTCAGAGGAATGAATATATATCATATTCATGAAAATGAGTGGAATTGGAAATTATTATACTAAGCAAATAAGTGAAAAACACACATTACAAGTTTTCTGTCATACACACAATGCCTCTATCTATCTATCTATCTATCTATCTATCTATCCATCTACCTACCTACCTACCTGTTGATCTCTCTGTGTATACAATCATCAGTCTTTATATTATCTGTACATATGAAAATATAAGTGATATTATTAGGGGAAATTATATATAAAATGGAGGAAGGGAGCCAGGAGGTGGTGGCACATGCCTACTATTCCAGCATTCAGGACAGAGGCAGTTGTATCTCTGAGTTCCAATCTCATCTACAGAGCAAGTTCCAGGATAGTCCGGGACACACAGAGAAATCCTAGAGGAAGGGGGTGACAAGAAAGGATGATAGGAACAGCAGCAGCAACAGTAACAACAACAACAACAACAAAATTCAAGAAAGGAAACTATCACAATACATTCTTCTACTTGGAATACATACAAGAATATAACATAAGACAGAAATGAAGCTATTGTGGGGGGTGTACATTCTGAAACATGTAGGGAAACAGAGAGACAAGAGGTTATATATTAGAAAATCCAACATTTAACTTGTAGACAATGTTACAAAGAGGCTCACACTGAATTGTACATTTTCTTTTTTTAATTGAATTTATTGAGCAATACATTTTTCTCCCCTCCCCTCCCTTCTTCTCTCCTCCCCTTCAACCCTCTCCCAGGGTCTTTCAGGGTCCCTGTACTCCCAGTTTACTCAGGAAATCTTGTCTTTTTCTACTTCCCATGTAGATTATATCCATGTACATCTCTCTTAGAGTCCCCATTGTTGTCTAGGTTCACTGGAATTGTGAAATGTAGGTTAATTTTCTTTGTTTTCTGTCTAAAGGACTTTTGAGTGAGTATATATGATATTTGTCTTTCTGGATCTGGGTTACCTCACTCAATATGATGTTCTCTAGATCTGTCTATTTACCTCCAAATTTCCAGATGTCATTATTTTCAAACCTCATAATAGGTCTTCAAAAGACTTGCTCATTAGAAATGCTGATTTCCCATATTCCGGAAGAAACCAGTACTGTTAGCTCTGTGAAAATACTAACTGTTGTCTATTTGTCAAATGCTTCAATGATTTGTATCCACATCATCATCATCATCATCTGTGAAATATTCCAAAATATTCTTTTGTAAAACAGAACAATGCACAACAAATACATATCTCAATTTTAAATTCATAGTCCAATGCATTGTAATATTGTTACTCTTAAGCTGAAGAATGCTTTAATTTAAAAGAATTTGAAGAATTAGATAATATGAGTTTGCTAGTCTTACTAAATAACTTAGACTTTAACTTTTGCAGTGAGAGGAAGACAACTTTTTCAAGTATATTTATACCTAACCTGAGGTACTTGTTTATCAGTGATACTTTCATATGAAGGTTTTGTGTAATAATACTTATACACTTACAAATAGCATTACAAATTTTAGATTTTATTTAACTTAATGTTAATAATGCTTTTTAAAATTGTATGGCCAAAATTGCAAGGCTTGGAAAGGAAAGGTTATATATGCTTGCTTTTAGAAAAGTAACATAATATATTAACACATATGAAATGTATATTGCATAAAAGAATTCAATTTAAGTAATACTGCATGGAAAATTATATACATTTTACTTTATTCTGTAATGTAAAATCATTAATGAGGAAAATATGTGCTTTCTCAAGTGTTACTCTCTAGTGTCAAACTATAAAATAAACTTAATTATGTTTAGTTATAATACCTACTTTGCCAAAAAGTGTAGATTACATTTTGTAGTCTCCTAGGCTTCCTGAATTGATACTTTCATCTTGATTTGTTTCTTTTAAATTGCTGGTTTGTTTTGTTGAGACAATGTTGCTCTGTGTAGCAGTCCAGGCAGTCTTAGAACTCCCTCTGTAGACCAGGCTGGCCTCAATCTCAGAGATCTGCCTGCCTCTGCCCCTTTAGTACTGGGTTTAAAGGCATACACCACAATTGACTGAATGTTTGTTTTAACATATATCATCCTTTCAGGTGTTTATGTTTGCTCAAGGTTATAGGACGTAAAACAAACAGACAAAATATCCTACTTCATTGTTAAATATGATGTAAGCAATATATGAAAACATAGCTTCATTAAAGTATTGTCCTATGTTACAACACTGAGATCAAAATGTTTAAATTATAGAAAGTCATTTCATTTGTTTGAAGCCACTATTATTTTAACATATCTTAGTCCATATATGTGGTATATAATAGCTGGTAAAAGTTATAGAATGAATGACTTCATAAAATTTAAACCATTGGAAATAGGGAAAGAGAACAGTAAAATGGCTCACGGGGTAAAGGTTGTTTGTTGCCAAGATCAGTGACCTAAATTTGATCCACAGGATCCACATGGTTGAAGGAGAAGACAATCTGTTAAAACTTGTCTTCTACACATACATTGTACATGCATACAAAATAAATTAACAAAAATTGTCATAAGTCAATATTAAAATGATACAAACAAAGCAGGGATTGAGGAAAACTTGGTTTCATGGACAGGTATACAATCACAGTATTTTTCCCTTTTATTTTATATATATATATATATATATATATATATATATATATATTAGACTATTCATCATTCAATTATAAAATATACATTACATGCATGTCTCAGTGGAAGAAGAGAGCGGTGATTTATGTCATAGTTCTTGAAATTTTAAATAGTTTAAATCTTAATTTTTTTTAGAAAAGCACAATACTGCAAGGCAGTGAAGCCACATTGAATTTTCTCTAGTTTCAGATTTAAATGCATTGTATTTAGAAGGATTATGTAAATCCTTGAGACAAATTCACTTAACTATAGATAAGTATGTTTAACTACATGTTAATAATTTATAAAACTCTTAGGATGTTTATAAAGGAAACCTGGATCATTAGTATGGTGGAAGAAACTTAGTAGGTTATTTACTATTCGTGATAAATAAATATATGGATGTGAAATACAAATAAATGATGAAAGTATACTCATAAAAGGTAGCTACTAGAATAGTCATTTATCTAATAAAATCCAATCCATGGTAGGTTGTAAGTCATTAGTCACTGTTTAAGAGTGTCAAGATTCTGAATGTATACTCAAACTTTTAAAATGACATTAAATATTCTCTTTTAAAATGTGCTCATTTTTAGGTGCAATTATTTTATAAAATTTACTTTGTAGTAATTTTGGAATAGCCCCATTCAAATAGCAAGACTGAAGAGCGACAAAATAGTTTGTGTTTATTTCTTTTCCCTTCATAATTCGTATCTTTTATTCGGGTATTATACAGAAAAACTAAGGAATACAAGTATCTACACCTGCAAATAAATGTGAATTGCAGAAAAGTTCTGAGAAAGCCACATATCTTGAAACATACTCTGAGAATTTTTTTTTATTTTCTGTTGGCTAAGTGGTATGGATTAGTTGTCATTAGGGTTTGCAGCTATGAAACATCCATGTCATTGCTGGCCCAAAATGCATAAACATTTTATTTGTAAACTGTCACTTTCCTTACTGAATGAACTGTAACTTTAACTTCCAAGTTAAAACTGTAAAAGAGTTAAAAACATAAATAATGGAAAGTTTCACCATCTCTCCTCCATTGCCTAGAATAAAAATGGATGACAAAATGAATTAGTGTATTCAGTCATAGAATTATTCTCATCGATCATACTCACATATACACACACACATACATCCTAGTATTTATTATAAGAATATCACTCACTTTTACCCATTCCTCCTCTCTTTTTGATGATTTGCTCTAATTTTTATTCCTCAACTTGATTTTTTAAAACTAGGTTCTTCTTTCGTACAATATATCCCAACCACAGTTTCCCCTCCCTCCACTTCTAGCTCCACCTCCAGCACCTTCCCATTCACCCAGATCCACTCCCTCTCTGCTTCCTCTGCAGAAAGGAGGGGATCTCCAAGAGATGACTTCCAGACAGGACAACAGAAGATACAATAAGACAAGGCAAAACTCCTCATTTTGAGACTGGAAAGTCAACTCGCTATGAAGAAAAGTGTCCCAAGCACAGGATAAAGAGTCAGAGATCTGCCCATGTCCACTTTTAGGATTCTCACAAGGGTAGCAAACAAAGAGCCACAACATACACAAAGGACCTAGTGCAGATCCATGCAGGCCCCATGCGTGCCCCTTCAGTCTCTGTGAGCCCATGTGACTCCTGCTTAGCTGATTTGGTGGGACATGTTCTCCTGGTGTCTTACATTTCCTATCACTCCTACACAGTATTTCCTGCTCCTATTTTCACTCATCCATTATCCAATTGAGATTTCCAATTTAGACGCTCTATCCACATATCTGGCTGTGAGGCTCTGTTGCCATCAGTTGCTGGAGGAAGCCTCTTTGATAACTATAAGAAGAGGCACAAATCTATTACTATAGAAGAACGTCATTAGGAATCATTTCATGACTTTTTTTTGCCACTTGCGTTTGGTTCTACCATAAGTCTCTGGGCAATTCAGTCTCTGGTTCCTGGTCATACAGGTAGTGTAGGACATGGCCTTCTTCTCTTATTGTGGACAAGTTAAAGCAAAAGTTGATTGGCCACTTGCCCTTGTTCTGTGCCACCATATCTTTCAGGCAGAGCAGATTGTAGGTGGAGAATTGTGTGCCGGGGTTGGTGTCGAGGTATGTAGTTCCATAGCCTGCAGAGTACCTTCTTGCGATGAGACTAGAATGTAGAGGTGAATGTTACAAGCTTGCCCTGCTTGATTTCTCTATGGTCAGTGAGCTCAGTGGAAGTTGTCCTCAGCAACTGCTGTCAGTTTTCAGAGGATAACTTTTTTCCTAGCATCAGACTGGGTTGTTTACGCATCTCCATAGGACCTCTTTGGCCAACAAGAAAAGACAGTCCCACCACTAGTTGCCTTTTCTGACTACAAACGATGACCAGTTCAGACTCCCTACCCTCTATTGTGCGGAGTCCTCACTAGAGTCACCCTCATAGATTGCAGGAGTTTCTGCTGCACTAGGTTTCCATACCACCCCCTCAACTGCTCCTAATTCCAACAGTCCTAGTGACTTCTCATCACACCTATAGATCAATGAATCTCTTAACGCTTAGGAAAGAAACTTTTGTTTGCAGTCCATTTCAGTTAATATAGAGATCCACAACCGGTCAAGGTGCAGAGAACAAAGAGATTGGAAAGTACTCAGCCTTAAAGCAGTCATCTGGATCATGCCCCCTCTTCCTGATGCTCGGGGATCTTTGTTAAAGAGGAGGAGGAATGATTTTACGAGCCATAAAGAATAAATGACTCCAAGGAAACAATATTTTCTTGCATTGTTTACTGCAGTGCTACATTGCAATGCCAAAGCAGTTGCAAATATGAATTCTCAGCCATACAGAGAGTTAAGCTTAAGCCAGACAAAATTCCAACATGGAGGGGGAGTTGAGCAAGAAGTCCCACCCATATCTGAGTTCCACCCATACTGATAGTGCTTGGAGAGGCAAAATCAGTTTTCTTTAAATCGTAGCCTCTGGCATGTTTATCATACTCCAGTGAAGGCCACATACCCAAGAGTATATGGAAGCAGAAGTTGGACATAATGGCCTTTATTTTAAAATAGAAAAGGACACAAATGGGTAGGGTTTGAAGAATGTGATGGATCTGAAAGAATTATGGGAAGACGCTGACTATTATTAAATATATTATTAAATATTTATTATTAATAATATTAAATACATTTAAATAATATTAAACACTAAATAATTATTAAATATTAAATGTATCTATAGTATATATAGTAAACATATTTTATAAATGCATGTGAAAATGCACACAAAAATCTACACACAGAAAAATATATATACACGTACTTTAATATAATGAAAACTATCATTATACTTGGTATTGAAGTGATATAGGCCACAATATTTATCCATGCAGAGTTTAAACTAACACAAAAGAAAACCTGCTAAGATCATAGCAGCATGCAAATATCTAACAACGAGGGTTGGATAGCTGTTTTATAAAATATCTAAAATATTAAATGCAGTGTAATTATTAAAATGAATAAATAATGGGGATTACTGTTTACAAAAATCATTTTATCTACATATGATCTCTTATTTGTTTAAGCCTTGTGGATTTTTGTCTATGAAAATTGCTTATATCATATAAAAGGATGTTCGTCTTACTTTCTTTTCTATTACTGTGAGGAGACATCATAACAAAGGCATTGTTTTTTTTTTTTTTTTTGGTTTTTCGAGACAGGGTTTCTCTGTGGTTTTGGAGCCTGTCCTGGAACTAGCTCTTGTAGACCAGGCTGGTCTCGAACTCACAAAGAACCGCCTGCCTCTGCCTCCCAAGTGCTGGGATTAAAGGCATGCGCCACCACAGCCCGGCAAAGGCATTGTTTTTAAATAATAAGTTAGAGCCTTGCTTCTATTTTCCAGAGGGTGAGTCTAGGACCATCATGATGGGAAGCATGGCAGCAGGTTCACAGCAGGCAGACAGGCATCAGGCAGGCACAGAAATAGAGCAGCTGCAGAAAGCTTACATATTATTTATAAGAGAGTGGCAGAGAGAATGAGACTGGGCCTTGTGTATGCTTTTGAAACCTCAAAAGCAACTCCCAGTGACAAGCCTCCTCCTGCAAGGCCATACTTCCTAATCTTTCCCCAAACAGTTTCCACACACTAAGGACCAAGCATTCAAATGTATGAGCCTATGGGGTTAATAATGCATGCGCCTATGGAGTTAATTCTCATGCAAACTATCACAATGATCATAGATGTCAAGAAAAAGCACAAGTTTGTTGATCATATTAGGATAAAGTGAGAAGAAAGAGGGATAAGCAAAAATAGAACCATTAACTCACGATAATTAGGAAAGAAACTTAATATGTCATTCAGGCACTTGTGCAAATAAAATGTTTGAATGTATAAATAAATAATAGCTTAAAATTTAAAATATTCAATTTTATTTGATATTAGGAACAAAAATATAAAAATATGCTTATCAATAGAATCTTATATAAAGTTGCAATGTATATATATATATATATATATATCATGTGATGTTCAAATCAAATTAAATACAACTCTTCAAATACCACATATTTCTGGTGAAAAATTCCAAAATCTTTTGTTCTACCATTTTGAAATGTTCACAACATTATTGTTGCCTATAGTCACCCTATCATGCAAATTGTATGACAGAAATTTTTGCTTCTATTATACTGTAACTTACTGACCCTTAATTAGCCTTTTCCCAGCACAACCTTTCTAATTCCTGTGCTCCGACTATACTGTGACCCACATTCTAGTCTCAACATCAATATAAATCAACTTTTGGAGATTTTGCAAAGGAGCTCTACCAAACAGTGCTTGACATTCTGTGCTTGCTTTATTTGAGATTACATAGCTAAATGCAGTTCCAACCATTTTATTAGAAATGAAAGAATTTAAACTTTTCAATGACTGAATAAAAATGCATTGGGTATATGTACCACATTTTTCCTTGGTATATTAGGTTTTAGACACAAAGGCTGATTTCATTGGAACAATCCTGTCTCTCTGTCTCCCAAGAATATGAGATTATATACATATACCACAAGGCCCAAATTTATGTGCTTAATTTTCTTTAGCTCATGTTTTGCTTAATTTTAATTAATAAGCTTGGAACATAAAAGATAAGTGACATAGTATGTCTTGATGGTGTGTTTTGTGTTGTTATAAGAAATTTCGCATAACTGGTCACTTACCAAAATGTTTATTAACAACTATTACTACTACAGGTCAAAAGGCATGATGTTAGCATGGAAGATAGAATCACATGTTAGAAATCTGTGTGTGTGTGTGTGTGTGTGTGTGTGTGTGTGTGTGTGCATGCGTGTGTGTGTGAGTGTGTGTGTGAGTGTGTGTGTGTGTATTTTTGTGTATTTGTGTGTGAGGGAGAGAGAGAGAGGAGAGAGAGAGAGAGAGAGAGAGAGAGAGAGAGAGAGAGAGAGAGAGAGAGCTTGGTTATATACCAAGGAATGAAAACAAAAATACAAACTGAGAAAACCAAAATTATATTATAGTAACTTTTATGGAAACTAATCTAGGTCCTTGCTATACATGTCTTTATACATGAAAACCTATTTCTTCTAAAGTTGATTCCCTCAACAACTTGAAATTCTTTCACCAAGTCCCACTTTTATGTTTCTCCATCTCTCAGTTCTTTACAAAGGGATCTAAGCTGTCACCATATGCAACCCTTGAGGACAAACAAAATTTACTATGAAAAGTAAAACACATATTTTGTTTCCCAAATCAGTCCTCTGAAGAGACAAGATAGTCACCTATTAGCTACAATTGCTTTTATAAGAGTTGTAATATTTTTCTAAAGCAAGAGATTTCAGACAAATATTTTCATCCAAAATCGTCATATCAGAATTTCTTTCTTTCTTTCTTTCTTTCTTCCTTCCTTCCTTCCTTCCTTCCTTCTTTCCTTTCCTTCTTTTTTTTTAAAGACAGAGTTTCTCTTTGTAGCCTCCACTATCCTGAGACTTGTTCTGTAAACCAGGTTGGCATCGATCTAATAGATATTTTCCTGCCTCTGCTTCTGAGTGCTAGGATTAAAGTAGTGCACCATGACTTCCAGGCCAGATTTTCTTTTATACTAAATAGAAATACTGCTGATTCTTCTTATTTTATTTTTATGTGTTTTGTTTCTAAGTTTCAACTTGATTTGATACTAGTCAGCATGTCATAATTTCATGCATCCTTTTGTGAATTATTACTATTATCCATTTTATTTGGAGAACTCTGATTGGTCTCTTTAATGTGCAGTGGTACATTCATATGTTAATGCTTTCATTATCCAGTTCCTAGGTACTTATTTAATATGGAAAATGAACTTAAAAATGCATTTCATTTCATTTTTGCATTACATTTTTTAATCTGTACTGTTGCTTAGGCTCTAAGAATAGCTAAATGCAATACTTTCACATTTTGTTTTATTTATAATTAATCATTTGCTATCCATTCAAATAGTTTCTTTTTTTTTATCAGGTTGATTTGGTGAATATAGGAAGCAGTGACATAGTGGATGGAAATCATAAGCTGACTCTTGGTTTGATTTGGAATATCATCCTCCACTGGCAGGTAAATATACTACCAGACATTGCCTTTTTATAAAAGAGGTTGCTAACCCCTTTCATTTAATTGACCTACAAAATAAACACATATCACTGACATTACCTAGCCATCTTCCCAGGACTGCCTTTTAAATTTACACATGTATGTCATTTTGGATAGGATAATCACAAAATATGTTCTGGAATAGTTGTAGGGATAATGTTGAAATTTTGTCATGGGGTAAGGTTGGCAAAATAAGACAAAATCCCAACCATATCTAAAAATTTTTAACAAATATGTGCACTTAACAAACTATAGAATTTTATAAAGGAAAAATTATCTGTTCCTTAAATGACCATTGTAAAAAAAATAAACTTATCAATCTTGTATTTTCAAAATATATATCTATAATGATGAAAGATTAATAGAATAGGAATATTTTTAGGAGTATGCCTGTTATACAGTCAGCTTTTGGAATCGCATTTTTCTCAATAACTTGAGGATAGGGCTTTTTGTGCTTGTCTAATTTATTCTAACTCATAGGTCATTTGGTTAAGTGAAAATCATATGAACATTTAAAGTCATTACAACATGAGCTTAAATTTAAACGTACCTATTTACTAACTTAACACTATTGGATATAATGTCATAATAATTCCTTTTCTCTCAAAAGGGAAATGCATGAACATGTTTTCATTTCCTATCAGGATTAGATGAGAAAATAGCTGCTGTTAAAATAGTGGTGTATACTTATTTTCAACTGTAAGTAAAAATGACAAGGATTGCTTAGCATCTTTAAAGAGTTTACATATTTGGAGATAGTTGAGATATGCCTGCCTTTTCTTTTTTCTAAGATATATTTTTAACCATAAATTACTAATTCTTTGTGTAAAATTCAGTGTTCTTCAATCAGGCTTAATTCATCTGTTCAGTAGCTTCTCAAAGTATCTGTAGGAACGAATGTTTTTCTCTAGTCAAACGAAAATTTTAGGTTATTTACAGAGATGTGTAACCATCACAACAGACCAATTTTAGCACTTTTATACTACCTCCAGGGGAAATTTCTGTGCATTTAAAATCTGTCAGAGCTACTACTCTAGTCTTGGAAAATGACTAAAGCATTTCTTTGTATATATTTTTGGTTTGGGGATATACTGCTCCAATGGGATCTTCTATTTTTATTAGAAATTTTTTAATACAATCTTTTCTCATTTTGCATAGCTATCCCCATTCCCTCTGCCTCCCCTGCTCCTGCCTCCTCCACCTTCCCTCTACACCATTTCCCCCATCCACTCCTCAGAATGGTTAAGGTTTCCCATGGGGAGTCGACAAAGTCTGACATTTCACTTCCAGGCAAACCCAAGGTCCTCCCCACTACATCTAGGTTGAGCAAGATATCACTCCAAAAAGAATGGGCTCCGAGATATCAGTTTAAGCACTAGAGATACATCCTGGTCCCACTGCTATTGGCCTCACACACTGTCCAAGCCTCATAAATGCCCCCCACATTCAGCAGGTCTAAATTTTATTTATATACAGATGTGCCCACTATCAGTCCAGAGTCAGTGAGTTCTCACTAGCTCAGGTCAGCAGTGTCTGTGGGTATCAGCATCATGGTCTTAACTCCTTTTCTCATATTATCACTCCTCCCTCTCTTGGACTGGTCTCAGGTATCTCGGTCCAGTACTTCCCTGTAGATCTCTGTATCTGCTTCCATCAGTTGATCATTGAAATTCTATGATGACAATTAAGGTAGTCATCAGTCTGATTACAGGGGAAGGCCAATTTAGGTATCTTCTCCACTGTTGCTTAGAGTCTTAATTGGAGTCATCCTTGAGAATTCCTGGGATTTTCCTTAGTGCTGTTTCTTAATAGCTCTTTAATGGCTCCCTCAATCAGGATATCACTTTCCTTTATCTGCTTCTCTGTTCTTCCCTTCTCTTGAACATCCCATTCCCTCATGTTTGCCTCCTCCCTCCCCTCCATGTCCCCCACCCTCCCTTCTCTCCCCCCTCATAATTTTCTCAGGAGGTCTTGTCTGATATGTGTTCTTTTCTGTGAAGATTCTTTCATTGGGTATAATATTTGGCCATGATTATTCCATTTACTTGAGTTGAATTTTATTTAGAATTGTAAATATTACTTAGTCTGATGTAAAGTGGAGGGACCAGCCATGTACTTCCTCAGTTGAACAGCCATACTGATAATTCCATTGTCCTGATATATTTTTATTTTGGCTGGGCTCAACTACATTTTACAGCAGTATTAAAAGAACAGAAAACAAATATAACTTTTAACATGATACAAAGCTGGCTAGTTTCTAGCCATTTTCATATAGAAATGGTTTCAATAAAATCAGCTATGTGTCAACATACCCTGCCTGCCACCAATGATTTCATTATGCTGCTCAGTATCTTTCAAAATATCTTCAAGGAGGAAACATTTCCATGCAATCAATTGTTTGTAGAATTAAGCTGAAACATTTAAAAAATGAAATAAGGCACACAGGACCACAAAAGACACCAGAAGTGCCAGTAGAATGACTGTAATAGTTTTGAACACATTTCTCTGATGACCCTAGTAAGAGCTTCTGAGGGCACCCAGTCTGTAGATGATGCTGGGCATTATGGCCACCAGCTGTGACAAAGCAAGGAGGACAACACAGGGATTCAGAGATCTCCAAAAGGCTTGTGAACTTGTGTTCATCATTGAGTTGGTTTTCCACAGGATTCCATCAAATCTCGTCTCCTCTAGTGCCCTTGCAACTCCTTTTCCACTCACTCCAAGATAGAATGTCAACATTGTGCTTTCTGATGTTTATTCTTTGGGAGGCATAACATGAGGGACTGCTTGTGGGGGTTTCTGTCCTGCCCAGTTCCCACAGTTGGTTAGCCCCAAAGAAATTCACACAGAGAGTCTACATTAGATATAAACTTATTGGCCCACTAGCTCAGGCCTCAGAGTAGCTCTTATAACTTATATTAACCCATTATTCTTATCTATGATAGCCACATGGCTCAGTACCTTTTTCGGTGGGATAGGTCACATCTTGCTTCTTCTGTGGTCTGGGCAGGACTGTGGAGGAATGGGCTTCCTCCTTCCCAGCATTCTCCCGTTCTCATTGTTCCACCTTTACTTCCTGTCTGGTTGTCCCACCTATACTTCCTACCTGGCCAATCAGCATTTATTTAAAACATGATTGACAGGATACAGACAATTCCCCTGCACCATGGAGGGGAGGTGTTGTTATGGGGAGAAGGATTTTTACACCCAGAAATACTAAAAGAAATTCCCTTATTTACTGTTTTCCTTATTTAAGACATAATTATACAGTGCATCTACTTTCCAATTGTGTACTTAAAGTACCTTAGCTTTGTGAATGCAAGTATACAGACTCTTGCATTCTCTTCCTACTTACATCACCTCTCCTAGCATGCTGACACATTTTCTTAAAACCACTTAACCACGAGGGGTGCACCCACACACTAAGACAATGGGGATGTTCTATTGGGATCTCACCAAGGCCAGCTGGCCTAGGTCTGAATAAGCATGGGATAAATCCAGACTAGCTGAACATAGCGGACAATGAGGAATACTGAGAACTCAAGAACAATTGCAGTGGGTTTTTGATCCTACTGCACGTACTGGCTTTGTGGGAGCCTAGGCAGTTTGAATGCTCACCTTAGGAGACCTGGATAGAGGTGGGCAGTCCTTGGGCTTCCCACAGGTCAGGGAACCCTGATTGCTCTTCGAGCAGATGAGGGGGGGGGGACTTGATCGGGGGAGGGGGAGGGAAATGGGAAGCGGTTGTGGGGACGAGGCAGAAATTCTTAATAAATAAATAAATTAAAATTAAAAATAAAAAATAAAAAATAAAAAAAAAATAAAAAAAAAAAAAAAAAAAAAAAACCACTTAACAATCCTTAAAAATTCCCTTGCTCAATACTCTTCATTCATCCTTGAATCCCAAAAGATTCTCTCACCAAGATCATATATGTGTTTTTATACTAAATAGTGAAGTTTCAATATCTCAGAAAAAATAAAAGCAGACTCTGGTCAATATAATATATTTTATAGATTTATTCAATTGTGAATAGCATTAAAGCAAATGCATATATGTAAATATTTTCTTCCAACGCCATGTATTATGTTTTTAATACTGCTATAAATAATGTTGGACTTGTGAAACTTGTGAATGTCAAACTTACTTCTCCATCATCACCTTTCTAGTCTCCACTTCATATACAACTCTTATCCTGAAAAGAAACTGAATATATACATTCTGAAATAAGTGGCTTTGAAAAAAATTCTGATGTCATCTGACCATGGTGGTGCTCTCCTATAATCCCTGTTGTCAGAAGGCTGACAATGGAGAGTTATGAGATCAAGGCCAGGTAGTGTTACATAATAAGAACTTGACTTTATAATAAATTAAAGGATATATAATATGTGCTCATGTGATATTAAATCAGGTACCTACCTCTGATGGCTAAGCTAAGGATAATTCTTAATTCTAAGTGTTATTCACATTGGTATATTTATTTTTAATATTACTTCAACATCCAATTACCAGAGAGTGCCATGTTTTCTGCTGCTGAAAGTCCTTTCTGCAAAGTCCTGCCAAACTGTGCAAATTAGTTCTTGCCCTGTTCCTCATCAGGATGACACATCTCTTCATTGCCTGATGCTCAAGAGGGATACATTTAGGGAAGTAGTTTAAGTGGGCAAACCTGTGCTGGACACATGTTTATTAATTCATGCTCTGGAGACTGAGAACAGTGGTCGCAGGAGTTGAAAGAAAAGGAGCTATAGCCTCATGGTGACAGAGAATCTAAGTGGCTTTATTTAACACCATGGTGAATCTGGCCAACAGTGACCTAACTGAAGTTCAGATGGCTGATAGTTTATTCTGTTCCATTTTATCAGCAATGGAGATGTGTGACAGCAGAAAAGCTGTGACCGTTGGTGACAGGGCTCTGAAATTCAGGTAGCTGCCCAGGAGACTAACAGCAGGAGTCTGTGTGATAACAGCTGAGTAACAAACTGTTCCTCGAAGGGGAATCTTTGCTGGTACAGCTTTCTGTACATTATACGTTGTTTACCTAGCTAGGTAACACTGTCACTTTTGCCATTGCCTTTTTTCACTGTTAAAGATGGAATTCAGAATCTTTCACAGGCTAAAATTGTGCCCAAGCCATCATCTACGCATCTACCCTTCCTTTCTTAGTCATGATTGCATTCCTATTAACAAATATTTACATATTTGTTTCAGTTGATACTTTCATAAGCACTGTGAGTCTTGAAGAAAAGATTATTTTCTGATTCCCAGTTCATCTTTCTAGCCATCTTAATGATTTCCTGGCAACAATTTTTATGTAGGAAAGGGAGAAACAATAATTATACATACATATTACTCTTTCTTTTTCTCTCAGTAATATTTTGCTCTAGTAGAAGCGATGCCAATGAGGCTGAGCCTGATAAGCTGAATTAGACACACAATGATGCTAAAAGCATTTTGGATTGAATATTGTTTTGTCCTTAAACATTATACACATAGAGGACAGTCTGATCAAGCATTTTGCAAATGAATTCCATTCATCATTGGAGGCTTGCCTGATCAGAGAAAATCCATCATCACCAATATGCCATTAATGACTTATTTCAACTCTGCTTCAACAAAGTACACAAAGCATACATCTACAAATGGTTGTACCTGGGGGTCATGAATGTCATAATATTAGAATATGCTGTGAAAGATTATATATTGTATATGATTATTTGACCTACTTATCTATAGAGTAACTAGGTAAATAGGTAGTAGGTCAGAGATGAGTGACAAAATTGTGGAGAATCCAGCTCTAAGAGATAGAGAGAGTTATCAGCAGATTGTGCCACACATCTACACAGATTTCATACATTCAAACTATCACCATGTTTCAAATATCATCTCTAACTTTATAAGTGTTTTAAAATCAGATTTTATATTATACCCCATAATTTACATTCAACAGTTCATAAAAAGACAACTAATATGAGTTGTTAAAATATGTATTTACTGCAAAGGCAAATATATGTTAATCTCTTCATAGATAAAAAATCCAACCCAAAATATATTTATATTTCACATTGATGCATAATGATTGCATATATATTGTCACATCACATTTTTGTGCACACATACCTTAGGTTTACACAAAGGAAAACTATGTAGGTAAGCATTAATCATATTTACTTACCTACTCTTGCAAGTATCTAATAATGGATCCATTTTTAGCTTTTAAAAGAAAAAGAATAGTCACTTAAATGATTCTGTAGATTAAAAAACCTGAAATGAAGTATCACTTCATTCTTAAAATTTATAAAAATGTTTAGAATGTGCATTTTTATCAGACTACTTAGGGGAATGAAAGTTTGAAATTCAATAAATTTCTAAATAATATTTGTAACTATTCAAGACTAGGAAACAATTGTGCTGAAAGCAATTGATAAAAGGAAAATAAAGCATGCATCTATAGCTGTTAGGCACGCATATTCCTCTTTTACATATTGTTAACTTGTCGATTTTTAAAAATTTCAACAGGTAAACATTTTCAGTCCAGTCAGTGTCTGTGAGTTATTATTGCTGTTGTGAAACACCATGGCTAAAGCTTTATGGGGCAGAAACAGTTTATTTGGCTTACACTTTCACATCACTGTTTATTATTGGAGGAAGTCAGGACAGAAACTCAAACATGGAAAGGAACTAGAGGCAGGAGCTGATGACAGGGGCATAGAAGCATGCAACTCAGTGGCTTGTACTATTTGAACAGTCTGCTTTCTTACAGAACCCAGGACCACAAGACCAGGGATAGTCCCACCTACAACAGCATGAGCCCACCCAAATAAATCACTATTTTTTTTTAAAAGAAAAATGTCTTAAGGGCTTGCCAGTAACCTGATCGTAGGAAGGCAATTTCTGAATTGAGGTTCTCTCTTCCCAGATATAAAGCTAGTTGGTGCAGTTAGTTAGTATAATAGGCATTATCTTTTAAGTTACAAAATGGATCTAGGGTATTTTTAGTTCACTGTATTTTGGAATGTTGTGAAAACAATCTTCTTTCTGGAGATAAATAATCTGGTGATTAAATGGATAGGTAACTTGCTGAATTTCATATAGTAATCTAATAGAAAGGAAAAAATAATATGCATTATAAAGAAAAATATTGTCCTTAAATTATAGAATGACTTAACTTTTAGTTTCATTTTGCTCCATCCAGCCCCTACTGTGTTTCCTCAACTCCAAAATTGTTACCCTCTTTTTATTCAATTATTGCATATGTGTGTGTAAAACATATGCAATATATATAATTACATCATTCTGAAGGGATTTTTGTTATTATAAGCAAACATTTTCTTACTAAAACTGCTTTTCTATTTGTAAACACTAGTGATTTATCTTACTATTGACTAAAAATAAGTCTAATATTTTATACCCTGTCTTTTTAAGTCTATTGAAAGTTATAAAAAGAGCAAGTCTCATAACAGTATTTTAGTATGCTAGACTCTAAAGATGATATTGAACATATTTCTCAGACAACAATCACACCGAATTGATTCCTAACCAATTTCAATTAGAGTTAATGCTGATTCAATGAAGTGTATTGCTTATAATCTCTCTCTCTCTCTCTCTCTCTCTCACACACACACACACACACACACACAAACAGACATACACACATATGTTTGTGTTTCAATTTAATAGTACTGTCAATTGGAGAATAAGTATAATAAGCATACAGATTTCCATATTTGTCCAGTAAAACAGGCCATCAACAGGTAAGACTCACCTTGACAAACATGCCTTTCATTTCCCTGGTATAGTCCTTTTCTGTTATGAAAACAAAACACCTGAGTCTGGGTACTTATTGAGAGAGCGAGAGAGAGAGAGAGAGAGAGAGAGAGAGAGAGAGAGAGGTTTATTTAGCTTGTAGTTTTGGAAGGTGAGAGTACAAAATTACTTTTTCTTTTTTTTTCTTGACATCTCTATTTATTTATTTTTTTATTATTTAATTTATTTATTTATTAAAGATTTCTGCCTCCTCCCCACCACCGCCTTCCATTTCCCTCCCCCTCCCATGATCAAGTTTCCCTCCCTCATCAGCTCGAAGAGCAATCATGGTTCCCTGACCTGTGGGAAGTTCAAGGACCACCCACCTCTATCCAGGTCTAGTAAGGTGAGCATCCAAACTGTGTAGGCTCCCCCAAAGCCAGTACATGCAGTAGGATCAAAATCCCATTGCCATTGTTCTTGAGTTCTCAGTAGTCCTCATTGTCCGCTATGTTCAGCAAGTCCAGTTTTATCCCATGCTTTTTCAGACCCAGGCCAGCTGGCCTTAGTGGTTCCCAATAGAACATCCCCATGGTCTCACTGTGTGGGTGCACCCCTCGCGGTCCTGAGTTCCTTGCTCCCTCTCCCATAGTCCCCATCCTCCAAATTTACTCAGGTGGTCTTGTTTGTTTCTATTTCCCATGTATATTAGATCCATGTACATCTCTCTTAGGGTTCTCATTGTTGTCTAGGTTCTCTGGAACTGTGATTTGTAGGCTGGTTTTCTTTGCTTTATGTTTAAAAACCACTTATGAGTGAGTACATATGATAATTGTCTTTCTGGGTCTGGGTTACCTCACTCAATATGATGTTTCCTAGATCCATCCATTTGTCTGCAAATTTCAAGATGCCATTATTTTTTTCTCCTGTGTAGTACTCCATTGTATAAATGTACCACATTTCCTTATCCATTCTTCAGTTGAGGGGTATTTAGGTTGTTGCTAGATTATAGCTAAGACAAACAAACAATTCTGCTATTAACGTAGTTGAGCACATGTCCTTGTAGTATAGTTGAGCATCCTTTGGGTAATTATTATTATCAAAAGTGGTAATAATCCAATAAAAAATGGAGTACAGACCTCAACAGAGAACTCTCAACAGAGGAATCTAAAGTGGCTAAAAGACACTTATGGAAATGATCAACATCCTTAGTCATCAGCAAAATTTGAATCAAAACAACTCTGAAATTCCATATTAGACCTGTTAGAATGGGCCAATATCACAAACACTCACAACAACTTATGCTGGAGAGGTTTGGGGTAAAGGGAAAAGTCCTGCATTGCTGGTGGGAGTGCAAACTGGTACAGCCCCTTTGGATGTCAGTGTGGCGATGTCTCAAAAAATTAGGAAACAACCTTCCTCAAGAACCAGAGTCAAAACCCTGTCTCGAAAAACCAAAAAAAAAAAAAAAAAAAAAAAAAAGAACCAGAGGCATTACTATTTTAAAAATGTGAGGAGTACTTGTTTGGGGGTATGTGCTTTTTATTGAAAATTTCTTTAACAAACAGGTCAAAAATGTGATGAAAACTATCATGGCTGGATTGCAGCAAACCAACACTGAAAAGATTCTTCTGAGCTGGGTCCGACAATCAACGCACAATTATCCACAGGTTAACGTCATCAACTTCACCACCAGCTGGTCTGATGGCCTAGCTTTGAATGCTCTCATCCACAGTCACAGGTAAATTTGAAATTTAAATTGTTTTTTAAGTATTGATTTAGACACTAATGATGTATTTTATTGCAATATGACCTGTCTACTAGGAAAAATGGTGTTCACAATATCGATCTAAGTATTTATTGAAACAGACTAAGCATATCATCATATATTTACCTGCTTATGTGAGATAGGGCATCTCTAGGTAGGTATTCCTGTCTCAGTTCTCAGAATAATGGGATTACATGCTTTAAACACCATGGCTAGGAGTTTTCTAATTTTTTAGTTACATATGGCTGTGGTTGAAGGAGGAACAAAAATGAACACATTTTATACTTAGACTCCAAAACAACCCGATTATTTCATGACTTTGCTAATAAGGGGGCTGATAGATTTCAATAGAAGCAGAAATAAGTTTGAGCCTAGACTACAGAACTCAAAGTGGTTTCAAATTTTATGCAAGTGGTTTTAGTGAGATCACCATTCTCAGATAAATAATGTACAGGTAAACATTTGTCATATGAAACATAAACTTCCATAGCAAACATCATGATATCATGGACGTTTTCTTTCTGATGAGGATTAAAAGAAACATTAAGCATTTTAGTAACCATAGCAAAAAAGGGGGTGGGCATCTAGTGAGTTCAATAACTCAGTGTTCAGAACATCAAAAGAGAGTTTTTTTTTTCTATATAGAGCAGCAAAGCAATTTCTTTGAATTACGGAACAATTCTGTGGGCATTCATATAAATAACAGTATAACATAGTAAACTAAGCAGCTTTACTATAGTCCAGACAGTGTTCTAGTTTTCACAATGACAATTGTTATTTTAAAAAACAATTGTTTTATTTTCTTAGATAATAAAGTTTAATAAATTAATTTATAATTTTTCAAATAAAGTTATAATCATGTGGGAAAGGTGCATATATACATACATAATTATATATAAAATATATTATTTTAAAATACAATACTTTCATATGTACAAGTTATACAGCATCATTCTACATATGATTATATCATGTAATATTTCCTCCAAGAAATATCTACCTTGGTCTTGTCATTAACTGTTCTTTTAAATGACTCCCAAATTAATTGTTTATTTTTTTAATGAATTCCACTGGACTTCAGCTTCCCAGAATACCCACACAGGTTATCTTTTGTCACGTGTATTTATCTATTTTTGTTCCCTTTTCTTTTTCACCAAGTCTCCCATTTTTCTATACCACTCTTGTTTCCAAAGAAGGCCAGAATATAAATTTTCCTTGTGGTAAGGCTCAACTCAAGGGCAAACTCAAAGTAAGCATCTTTGTCAGGTGTCATGCTGCAGCTGGGCTTAATTAGTCCCATCCAGACCAGGTTTCCAGGTGAGAGATTCAGCAAAACTGACTGTAAAAAGTAGTCTGAGTGGTTCTGATCCACACATTTAACAAGGTATACAGGCTGATTTTCATAGGTACAACAAAAGAAAGTTTTCCACAGCTTCAGTACAGTCAGTTAAGGATAGATTGAGCTATTGATTTTGCATCATCAGTTCATGCTCATTAATGCAGCCACATGCTTCACATTAAGGGCCTGAAGAAATATTGATCTTGCTCTTCATGTACATATTAGCAGATAAACAAAAATATTGAGGATTGGCTTATGTGCTCCTTGGTGGCTCTTTCCTATTTTCATTTCAAGTGGGAGACTTCACGCCTGGAAGCATGTTCACACACCATATTTGTTCATTTTCTTTTTATAATTTTTGAACATGTTTCTAAGTAATACAGGAAACATCCAGCTTGTCCTATCCCTGACCTACTTGTTCTCTGCCACAGTGTATCTGCATTTATGTATTTTGAATGAGCCATCAATAACTATCTTTTTATACATTGCATGTTTAGTTCTCAAGAGGTTCCTTACAGTTGCTTGATGCTTTTTCATGAATCACCTGCCTCTTTGTCTTTGACAGATGTTAATATTGTTTATCTAGAGAAAAAAAAAACATGGTTGGACTTTCTGTTCCAAGGTGATTGTCATTGGCACTCTTAGGAATGTCATTCAGTACCCTGATTTCAATAATTGAGTGAGTAAGCTATATAGAACAGAGACAGCAAAGCACAGAGACCTTGGGAATGAAAAGGTTTATGTTCAAACACAATGTCCACTACAGTGAATTTGAAAGGAAGCCAGGTTATACTTTTACACAAAAATGATAATTGATAAGAAATATATACAAAATATAAACATTAAATTATAATAACCTTAAAAATGAATTTAAATTTTCATGCTAACTCCTTTTTCCTATCCCAGGATGTGGTTTAAGAAAAAGTTATCCATTATGTTACTGAGATCTCCCTTTGGTCTAGTTCTGCTCCTTGTTACATGTGATCTTTGTTGAAAGGATTCAGGTGAGAAGAGAGTCAGAATTTATTATGAAATAAAATAAGATACACCTGATGATAAAAATGGGTAGTTCTCAAAGAGGAAAAAACTATCATGGGATGAGAGTCAACGGTAGTCAGAGAGGCAATTTTATAGTGCAAGCATTGGAGGGGTGAGAATTGACATTGGACAAAAGGACAATTGTACCAACCTATATTTTTTAAGTAAGTGTTATACTATTTCTCAAAGTTACTCAAACAAACAGCTTTCCTGAAGTACATTTTCCTGCCAAAGTGATTGAGAAACTGATTTGAATTGATGGTTCCTAAAGAAGAAAGTGATTTATCTTTATTGTATACCAGAAAGTCAAAACAAGATAGTGTGATTTTAATTTTCTCAATGGTATAGAAAAATCATGTCTCCACCAAGGGTAAAAGAGAGATTCAGATTCAGATCCAATTCATTTACCAAAGACCTGAAATTGAGGTTTCTTATTTCATAAGCTGCTGATTATAAGGAAGAGTTCCATCCTCAATATCTTTTAACCCTGTTAATATTTGTCTAGCTACCTAAGAGTCATCCCCAGAATTGAAATCCTCAAAACATTTAGAAGGTAACTATTTAAAGACTTATATGTCAACTTTCCTAAGGGGCTTTGGGAGGATTTCCTAAGAAGAATTTCCTTTGTATGGTTTACTTAGGAGTAATGAATCTAGCCAGGTGGTAATGGTGCACACCTTTAATCCCAACACTTGGAGGCAGAGACAAGCACAGCTCTGTGAATTCAAGGCCAGCCTGAAGGCCAGCCTAAGAGCTAGTTTCAGGACAGGCTCCAAAGCTACAGAAAAACATTGTCATGAAACAAACAAACGAACATTATGAGTCCAGTTGGAAATTTTTAAAAGTTTGGTGGCTGGAGGAGAAGCTAAAAGTATAGGGAAAAAATCTTTCTAACTCCTTTCTAGGAGTTAATAATTGTTAACCCTAAGGACCCTCTCTATAAGTTCTGATCAGAACCTGTTAATATCCTGGTGAAGGCATTTTTATCATATTTCTGAATGGATTTGAAATTTCTATAATGCACATTGTTTGTAGATCATTGGAATTGATTGAATCTGCAGTCAGATTAGAGATTATATGCGATAATATACAAAAAGATCTGAATATACAAAAGGTTACCAATAATGTACTTCAGAAAGGCTTAGGCTTATGGTTAAATAAGGACCTAAGTACACTTCAGGGAATTCTTCATAGCATTTCCCTGTAGGGTAAGATGGTTCTTCTGTCAATATATTTTTTAAAGAATATTTTCTTGTTCATTTTACTTATTTATATAAGTATGTATCTGCTTGAGTGTATTTCATGTATGTGTAGGCACCTTCAGAGGCCAGACGAGGGCACTAGATCACTGAAAGATGCAGTTTCAAGCAGTTGTGAGTCATGCAACATGGGTGCTGGGAATGACTTCATGTCCTCTGGGAAAGAAGCAAGCACTCTTATTGAGCAATCTATTCAGTCTGATCCTGTTAATGTTATTTAGTGGATAAGTTGGGGGATCTCATTGGTAAATTCTGCTTTTCCAAAGGACTAAACTCTCCAAAAAGAATATTTAATATTTAATACTGAGAGATATATTTTTAGGCTGAATGATAATGAAGATAAGAAAATGTCACTGTGTCCTTAAAGAGATCTCATGTTTGAAGAAAAAATTTAGTTTCAAGCATATTAAAAAAACCTGAATAGCAAATTTTTAAAGGTACATAATGTAAGGCATTCCATGCTAGGAAAGATATTTTTAATGGTAACAGCATAAACTATTTTCTTAAAAATAAATTTTAATTGTTTGAGATGAATAGGACTATGTCAGTTCCACTTTCCATTTCCTAACCTAAACCCTCCCCCTTCTCTTTCAAATTCATGACCTAAACATGACCTGGACAAGGAGAATACCAGTAGAAATGCTAACTTGAAGGGGGAGAAACTCTTTGAGGTTTCAACCATAAACAAAGAACTATATGCCAGTAAGGTGTGCTAAGAGTAGGAATAGCAATGTTCCCTAGGGAAGGGCACAACAATTGATTATCTGATACCAAATGGTCAGCCCTGAAAACATATACATGCAACTAACATGATAAGGACTAATAGCATTGTGTTTTTGTATTTAGAAGTGTATGTGCTTCATTGTTCTTGGGTGTGTATGTTTACGCTCATATACATATATATGTAAGAACAACTGAAGAAACGGGTTTAAAAAATAATTTATTTATCTATTCCTTATAATTTCTTATATGTTTACATAGTAGTTTGATATAGAAAATGATAAAGTCTATAGGTCTTGATCAGGCTTGTTCTGTTTGCTAGATAAAGAAATAAAAGGCAAAAAATTTTTCAATGCAGCAGGTAGCAGTAAAATATTATAACACAGCAAAAAGAATCAGCATCTTACATGCTTCCTCTGTATGGTAAAGTGAGGTGGGGAACACACTAGCTCATTCTGTCCTCCTTTAAAGATGAAGGATAGGATGACATGGGTTCTGATACACAGACATGAGCTACCTAAACCTTCCTATACAGGACAGACTGAGGTGCAGGAACACATGTTTTTTCTTGACCTTAAACATAGGACAGATTAAGGTTAGCACAACAAGGGTTCTATGAGACAGATGCTATCTTTTCCCAAGTCTCCTTCATAGGACACATCCAACCTCCTCTATTGGACAGATTAAGGTTGGAAAGATGTGGATTCTGAGAGTCAGACTGTACCTCCTTCCAAACCACCTACATAGGACAAAATGAACTAGAGAGACCAATAATTCATTTCTAACCTTCCTTTTAGCACAGGCAAAGGCTTGGGCAACATAAATAGTGAGAAAAATCTACCTTCGTAGCATACTTTGTAGGGCTTACTGGGGTGGAGCACACAGTAGTTCAGTTGTAACTACTTCCGTATACCCAATTACATTAGAATAACATCAATTTCAAAAGACAAAAGCAAACCCCCTGCAATTCTCCTTTGAAGGACAGTCTGAGATTGAGAGTTCATGAGGTAACTCCTATCCACCTAGAACACTTTGAAACTACACTGTAGAGTAGATCATGGTTATAAGAGCTTGGAATCAGAAACAGAAGCTAGTGCCTTCTAGTATAGTGGTTCTCTGTATGTGGGTTTCCACCCCTTTTGAGGGTCAAGTGACCCTTTCACAAGGGTCAATTAAGACAATTGGAAACTAAGATATTTATATTATAATTCATAACCATAGCAAAAAAATACAATTAATAAGTAACAATGAAAGAAATTCTATGTTTGAGGATCATGACTATACATATATATATATATATATAGTTGCAGGATTAGAAAGGTTGAAAACTACTGTTCTAGCTCTTTTTCATAGGATAAAGTGGAGGTGTAGAACATGCTAGGATGCTCTTGTAGTTATCTGCAGTACAGATGAAGGTGGATTTTGAGAAACAAACACGGGGTTCCTTCAAGACTTTTTGGGAGGGAGGACTGAAGTAGGCTTCTCACTCCACTCCTAGTTATACTATGTGTAATTATGCATACATAGGACAAATAAAGGTTAGCGTGATGTCGATTTTAGAAGACAGAGACCAGCTCCCTCCAAGCCTCACCTGTAGTCTGGGCAGGTGGAGATCATTCTAGTTAATTACCAACTTCCCTCAGAGGACAGTTTAAGATTAGAACTATATGGATACTGAGATAAACTCAATAGCTCCCTCTAATCATGCTCTATAGGAATACTGTGGTGGAGAACACGCAAGTTCACTCTAATCCCACTCCGTAAGACATAAAACATAAGATGAAATGGATTCTGAGTAACAGACAGGAACTCCCCCCCCAAGCCTTCTTCTTGGGACATATTGAGTTATAGAACACAGTAGTTCACTCATAACCTGTTTAATAGGAAAGGCTAAGAACATGCATTCTGGGAGATAGATGCAAGTTCCTTAAAGCCTCTTTGGTAGGACAGAAGAAGTTGGAGTGCACATTAGTTCATTCCTTTCCTTATCTGTAGGGTATATCAAGCTCTGGAAAACCTGGACTTTGAAGGGAGAGAAACTCTCTCCCTCCAAAATTCTTCAGAAAGACAGACTGAAGTGGAAAGCATACTAATTAACTCCTATTAAAACTCCACAGGACTGATAAAGTTTAAGGTGTCCTGGACACAGTGTTTTACAGGAGAGATCAATTGTGATTCTGAGAGAAAAACACCAGCTCCCATCAAACCTCTTCTAGGAAGACTGAAGTTGAAAGCACACTAGGTCACCCCCTATCCTCCTACTTTGGATAGAGAAAGGGGCTGAAAACAGGTATTCTGAGAGACAGAAACAAGCTTCCTCTAAGTCTTCTTTGTAAGATACATTAAGATGGAGAGCACATTGGAATATAACTTGTACTTATGACAGATCAAGGTTAGAAATCAATGCATTCTGAGACAGAAAGTAGCTCTCTCCAGGCACTCTTTATAGAACAGACTGAGATGAATAACACACTAGTTCACTCCTACCATATTCTTATTACAGAACAAGGACCAGGCAAAGTGGACACTGAGAGAAAAACAATAGCTACCTCCAAGCTTCCTCCACATGACATGATGAGGTGGAGAGAACAGTAATTCATTACTTACATCTTCCATGGAGCATATCAAGTTAGGAAAACACAGATTCTGACAAACGCACACTAGATTCATATAAACTTCCTTGTAGGGCAGATTGAACTGAAGATCACACTAGTTCATTCTTAAACTCCTCAATAGGACAGGTGAAGGTTAGAATGATTTGGATCCAGAAAGACACTAATTTTACTTAGACTCCTCTGTTAGATGCTGAGATGGGAATTACAAAATAACATTGCTAACATACTCCATTGGGATAAACAATTTAGGACAAAAAAACATAAACTTGCTCCCTCCAATCCTCTTTTGTGGGATACAATGAGTTTAAATGCACACTATTTGTGCTTTTTAGTATAGATCAAGTTAGGATTGTGAGAGACAGACACTAGCTTTTTCTCTGAGACCCCTGGTAGGATATATTGAGAAGGAGAGCACAATGGTTCTCTTCTAATGTTATTTAGGGGAAATATCAAGGAGGTTTGGACAACATGAATTCTGAGAAATAGACACTAGCTTCCTCCAAACTTTATCCTTAGAGCATACTGAGGTAGAGAACCTACTAGTTCTTTCATAACTCACTCTTCAGAACATATCAAGTTAAGGACTAAATGAATATAGAGCAACAACTACTAACTCCATCCAAGATTCACACAATGAGGTCTAATGCATGGTAGTCTAGTCCTAACCTCATCAGTATAACAAATCAAGCTTAGGAAACTCTGGATGCTGATAAAGAGAAATTTTCTCCAAGAAAGAATTAGTACAAATTGAAGTAGACTACCTTATTTGTTTTTTTTACCTCTTACATAGGACAGATTAAGGTTAGGATGACATGGAGTCTGAGTGACAGATACTAGATTCCTCCAATCCCCATTCCATGGGACAGACTGTTGTGGAGATTATGCTAGTTAACTCCTAATCTTCCTACTCTCTTCTGTAGAACAGATGGAGGTTAGGACAGCAAATATTTTGTTAGAGAGACACTAGCTCTATTCAAGCATCCTTAGTAGGGCAGACTGAGTTGGAGTATAAACTAGTTCATGTCTGTCCTCCTCAATAGGAAAGAGTAATTTAGGACAATATGAATACTGAAAGACAGACTCTAGCCCCTCCTAGCATCCTCTCTTGGAAAGACTGATGTGGATATTACAATAGTTCATTCCTAACTTACTGTGAGTCAGGATTAAAGTTAGGACTACATGGCTTATGAGAGGAAAGCACTAATTCTAAGAGTATCCATAGGACAATCTAAATTGAAAAGCATATTACTTCACTTCTTTCCTACTCTGTTAAACAGAATGAGTTATAATAAAATTTATTCTGAAGGACAGACTAGCTCTGCCAAAGCCTCTTCTGTAAGATAAGCTAAGGTTTACAAGAAGCTAGTATATTTTTAAACTCATCAGTAGGACATACCAAATTAGGAAGATTTGGAGAGCGATGGACACCAGCTCTGTAAAAGCCTCTTCTGTAGGAAAAACTGAGATGGAGAGCAGACTAGTTCACTTCTAACTGCTTCTGTAGGGCAGATCAAGATCACTACAATTGAAATCCGATAGATAGACACTATTTCCCTCTAGCTTTTTGCATCGTGATAGAGAGAAGTCTTGATCAGTCCTATCCTTCCTTACCTGTAACACAGATCAAATTTAAGAAAAGAGATTCTGAAAGACAGGCACTAGCTCCCACCAAGCCTTCTTTTGTTATGAAAGACTGGCAGAGAGCACACCTGCTCCCTCATAACTTTCCCCATCAAACTCCTCACACCACTGATTCTTTTTATTGTTTTCACAGTGCTATACATTTCTCCCTGTCCCTCTTCCTCCCCTCTCTTCTTCTACCGTCTCCTGTGACACCCACACCCCCAATTTACTCAGGAGATCTTGTATTTTTCTCCTTCATATGCAGATGTAAATATGTCTCCCTTAGGGTCTTCTTGTCTAGCTTCTTTGGGGTTGAGGACTGTAGGCTGTTATTTCTTTGCTTTATATCTAAAAGATACCTATGAGTGAGTACATGCTATATTTGTGTTTTTGGGTCTGGGTTATCTTACTCAATATGTTTGTTAAAGACTTATTCATTTATTTATGTATTATGTATACAGTGTTCTGTCTGCATGTGTGCCTACAGACCTGAAGAGGGCACCAGGTCTCATTATAGATGGTTGTGAGCCACCATGTGGTTGCTGGGTATTGAACTCAGGACCTCTGGAAGAATAGTCAGTGTTCTTAACCTCTGAGCCATCATTTTAGCCCTCAATATGTTTTTTTAGATCCATCCATTTGCCTGCAAACATCAAGATGTCATTTTTTTCTACTCTGTAGTACTGCAATATGTTAATGTACACATTATCCATTCTTATTTTGAGGGTCATCTAGGTTTTTTCCAGGTTTTGGGTATTATGAATAATGCCTCTATGAACAAAGTTGAGCACATGTCCTTGTGGTATGGTTGAGCAACTGCTGCAGCCAGCGCAGCCTGGATAGCCAAGACTGGTGGGGGGTGCCGGGATAGAGAAACAGAGGCTTCTTTTCAGGTGGAAGAACAGCAACCTTTATTTTGCCCGGCGACCTTTTATACCTCTACTCCTGTGGAGACCCACTGGCCAGAAAGAACACAATCATCCTTGTCAATTACAGACCACAAGGAAGTTCTGCTTTCAGTCAGGGGGAGTGAGTACAGCTGGATCACAACAACTAGCAACCTTTTGGTATATACCCAAAAATGGTATTGCTGGATCTTGAGGTAGATTTTTCATAATTTTCTGAGAAATCAACATACTGATTTCCAACACAGTTGTACGAGTTATCACTTCCACCAGCAATGGAGGAGTGTTCCCCTTACCTGACTCCTCTGCAGCATAAGAAGTCATCAATGTTTTTGATCTTAGCCATTCTGACAGGTGTAAGTTGGAATCTCAGAGTTGTTTGTGATTTGTATTTTTCTGATGGCTAAGGATGGTGAGCATTTCCTTAAGTGTCTTTCGGTCTTTTGAAATTCATCTGTTAAGAGTTCTCTGTTTAGGTCTCTACTATGTTTTTGTATTGAATTATTTCTTCTTTTGATGTCAAGTTTCTTGAGTTCTTTGTATATTTTGGAGATCAGTTCTCTGTCTGATGTGGGGTGTGTGAAGATCCTTTTCCATGCTGTAATCTGCAATTTTATCTTGTTAACTGTGCCCTTTATTTACAGAGGCTTCTCGGTTTGAAGAGATCCCATTTATTAATTGTTGTTCTTAGTATCTGTACTACTGGGGTTATATTTAGGAAGTGGTCTCCTGTGTCAATGTGTTTGTGTATTTCCCACTTTCTCTTCTATGAGGTTCAGTGTGGTTAGTTTTATGTTGAGGTCTTTGATCCATACACTTGAGGTTTGTGCATGGGGATAGATATGGATCTATTTTCATTCTTCAATATGTTGGCATTTGATTATGTCAGCACCATTTGTTGAATATGCTTTCTTTTTACCATTCAATTCCCACACCTATAAATACCTGTTTTTTGACAAAGAAGCTAAAAATACCACTCATTCTTAAAGACAGACATTAGCTCCCTTCAAGTTTCCTCTGTAGGACAAAATAATATGGACAGCACCTTACTTCACTCCATTTTTTTTTTAGTTGGACAGATAAATATTAGGAAAACACAGCTTCTGAGGGACAGGCACTTGATTCATTGAGACTCTTTCACGGACAGCCGGAGGTGGCATGTCAACTAATTAGTAATTAGTTTAATTACTTAAATTAGTTTAAGTAATAATAAGTACTTAATTTATCCATAAAACAGATCAAGTTGAGGACAACTTTGATTCTATGAGAGAGAAACCAGCTCTCTCCAAATTCTTTGCAGTAGGACAAACTGAAATAGAGAGTACATTAGTTCATCCCTAATCTTCCCCATAAAACAGATGATAAATTTCATGAGATACATTATGAGAGACCAACACACTGCTTCAATCCATTCCCTCTAAGCAAGACAGACTATGGTGGAAAGCATACTAATTCAATTGTAACCATATCTAGAGAATGGAGCAAGATTAAGAGGACATAGATTCTAATAGATGAATAGTTAATCACTCCATTCCCCTCTGTAGGACAGGGTGAGGTAGAGCACACTAGTTTATTTTTAACCTTCTCTGTAGAACAGATCAAGGTTACTAGCACTTAGTATCTGAGAGATAGATGCGACATAGTCTCTAGCCCTCTCAATAGAACCAACTGATATAGGGAGTACACTACTTTATTAATAACATCCTCAGTAAGGACAAATCATCTCAAAGCATCATAGATTCTGAGAGACAGCCACTACTTCCCTACCAACATCCTCTGTAGAACAGACTGAGATGGAGAGCTCTCCAGTTTACTCCTATCCTGCTCTGTTGAACATAATGTGTCTGAATGGCTTGGATTGTAAGAGACAAACACTAACTCCCTTCAGTTATTTTCCAAAGAAGAGACTGAGGTGCAGGGCAACCTCGGCCAATGCTATCCTTATTTGTAGGATACATCAAAGTTAAGAAAACACAAATTTGAAATATACCCACTAACTCTGACCAAGCCATCTCCACAGACCAGAGTGATGTGGAGAGCATTCTAGTTACCAATCATCCTGCATTACAGATCAAGGTTAATACAGAATGGATTTTTAGAGATAGCCTCTAGAATTCAGGTTTTCAGTGGGCAACTGCTTGAAGCTCAGAAAAGGTCAATTCAGTAATTACACATGATGGACATAATTTCTAATAAATGTGTAATTACTGAATCAGCCTTTTCATTTCTCTGTGAGTTCTGCATGTTCAGTTTTTGCAGCACACCATAAAGCAGTCCAGGTAAGAGCAGTTTCTTGCCCAAATGGCTAACCAACTCCATAAGGAGTCTCTTCAGTGCCCATCGTCCTCTTGAAGTAGTTTGGTGCTGCAAGAAAAGTCCTAAGTTCTTAAAATAATTTAAATGCCACATTCTGAAGGTCTCTGAAAGATTTGAAGAATACCTATCCATCTGAACTACATTTCTGTATATTTAGAAAATCTAATTAGCATTACTTTGAGTTTGACTATTATAGATGATTATCTATTAACCTATATTTCTTAATTATACATTATATTTTTAAATGAACTACAAAAAACCATACCTTAATCAAGATCAGAAATACATATACATATAACAAAATTGACTTTAAATCTTTATAAATAAAACAAGATCCATACCAATGTAAAGTATCCATCTCAATAGCATATCCCCCTTTAAATGTAAAGAAACATTTACAAGCTGTATTTGGGAATATGAGTGCAATTCTGTCCAATCTTCTTCCTGCTGTTTATTGGATGAAGTATTTTCTTTGCGGAGGTGTTTGCAGCAACCATTCAGGGGTTCTTGATCCATCAAACCATGTTGGTCTGGAAACAATCCACAGGCTATCATCTTCTGTGTAAACAAAAGAAGAACCTCTTTTCCAAAGCAAAATATCCTTAGACTCAAATTTTGAATTCAAGATACCTTTGAAATATCTATGTTGGCTTAGCTTAGCAGTCCCCAGAATCAAAAGTCTCTCTGCAGTCAAAAAATTTAAAGATGACAAAATAATATAAACAATCCAAACTCTGTGAATTTTCCATCTTCACATGGTTTATTTTTTTTCTGTACTCTGTCTCTTTAAAAACTTTATGATTTTTAAACCCTTTACTTGTTTTTAATAACTATTATTTTTTTTCTCTCTTCCAAGCCTACATATATTTATCCAACACTGTAGCACATTTATAGGTCTTTTTTGTCTGGATTTGTCTTTATTGCATATCTGTAATTATTTATTGTCCAGAAGTACTTTTTACATTGTTGCATGATAACTCTCTTCAAGCTCCCTCTGTAGGACAGACTGAGGTGGAGAACACACAAGGTTACTCCTATGCTTTTCCTTATGACAGATCAAAGGTCAGACCACTTGGATATGAGATCCTGATACTAGCTTTATCCTGTGTTTCTCCATGGTATATATGAAAGGGTATATTACACTAAGTCACTGTTGTATTTATTGAGAGAACAACTCAAGGTTGAGACAATATGGATTCTGAAAGACAGACACCAGGCTCCTACAATCCTCCTCAATAGATTGCACTAGATATGGGACACATATGGTTTTATTCCTGTATCTTCCATAGGACAGATAAAGGAAAACATATCTTCTGAGTGACAGACATTAGATCCCTACAGGTCTTCTGTGTAAAACATACTACTTCACTTCCAAACTCTTCTGTTGTACAGAGGGCATTTAAACAACATAAATTGTGAGAGAAAGACATTACTCCCTCCAGCTCTTTTCTGCAGGATAGACTGAAGTGCTGAGCACCATATATCAATTCTATCCTTATCTGTAGGAAACATCAACATTAATACAACATGGATTCTGAAAGCTAGGCATTGCTCCCCACAAGCTATCTACAGTGACAGTTTATTTAAGAGAATATTAGTTTATCTATGACCTTTTCCATAGGAAAGATTAAGATTAACACAATATGATTCTTGAAGAAAGACACTATTACCCTCCAAGACTATGTAGAAGGGACTGAGTTAGAGAGCACACTAGTTCACTAAAGACCTATTAAGTTATACAGAACAAGGTTAGGACAACATGAATTCTAAAGGACAGACACTAGATCTCCCAAGACTATTAAGACTCATTGTAATATAGTTCTTACTAATTCATTCCTAACCTTATCCATGAGGCAGATTAAGGTTAGGACAATCTAGGATTCTGTGGTACATAAACTAATCCCCTCTAAGATTCATCACTCTGTGTGACTGGCAGAAATGGAGAACTCATAAATTAACCCCTAATCTCCTCCATTGGACAGATCAAGGGTTATATGACATGGCTTTTGAGAGAATGACAGTAGTTCTCTCTGTGCTTCTTCTGTAGGACAGATTTTGTTTGAAGGCAACTAATTCTATTTTAACCTCCTTTGTAGGACAGATCAAGCTTAGTTCATCATTAATTCTAAGATACAAACACTAGCTCCCTTCAGCTTTTTAGTATAGGATAAACAGAGCCATAGAGCATATTAAGATACTTCTTTCCTTTTCTGTAGGACAGATCAAAAATAGGATGACATGGTTTCCAAGAGACAGAGAGTAGCTCTCTCAGACTCATCTTCCAAATATGTACTGTGCAATAGATCACACTAAGTAAATCTTTTCCATATCCATAGGAAAGATCAAGGTTAAGAGAACATGGATTCTGAAAGGTAGACACTAGCTGCATCCATGTCTCCTCAGTGAAATGGAATGAGGTTTAGTGCCCTTTACTTCCCTCTTCAACTTTCCCATAGAGCAGATGTGGTAAGAATGACATTGATTATAATAGACAGGTACAATCTTCATCACAGCCTTCTCTATTGACACACTGAGGTGGAGTGTAAACTAGTTTATTTCCAACCTCCTCTGATGAAAAGAACAACTTAGTAAGACAAGTATTTTGAGAGACAGAAACTAGTTTCTTTTAATACTCCTTTGTAGGACAGATTAAAGTGTAAAGTATTTAACTTCTAACCTGCTCTGTAGGGCAGATAAAGTAAGGGCAACAGGGATAATGAAAGAAAGTTCTTTTCTATGAAGTTCTTGAAGACTAGTACATGCTAGACATAACTATCCTTTTTTGTAGAAAAGATCATAAGACAACATGAGTGTTGAGAGATAGACACTAGCTTTCACCAAGGTCTCTTCATAGTAAAATAATGAGGTGATGAACACACTAAATCACTCCTAATCTCCTTTTGAGGTCAGATAAAGTTTAGCATACCATGTCCTCTTACAGATAAACATTTGCTTTCTCCATGACAGTTCTACAGGAAGACATGAAGTGAAGAGTATTCCTGTGCAATCTTATCCATTTCAATTTGACATATCAAGGTTAGGATGGTATAGATTCTGAGAGATGGACACTATCTCCCTCTAAGACTCTTTCCTAGGACAGACTGAGGTAAAGTGCACACTCTCCCTCTAAGACTCTTTCCTAGGACAGACTGAGGTAAAGTGCACACTAGTTATCTCCTAGCTTTATAAGTGGGACAGGTCATGTTTAGGACAACCTGGATTCTGAAAGAGAAAAAATAATTGACTCCAAGTTTCCTCAGTATGACAGGCTGAAGTGTGAGTACTATAGTTTACTTCTAATCTCCTCCATTGATCAGATCATGGTTTGTTTAATATGGATTACACAAGCTCACTTCATGCTTTTTCTGTAGGAAAGAGTGGTGGAAAGCAGAGGAATTTGCTCTTAACCTCTTCTATAGGGCTCATTAAGTTTAGGATAATATGGATTCTGAGAGAGAGATACTAGCTCACCTCAGCTCTTTTCTGTAGGGTATACTGAGGTATAGAGCACATTAAGTCATTTATAGCCTAGTTTGTAGGAATGGTCTAGCTTAAGACAACATGGGTTCTAAGATATAGCCACTAGATTCCTGCAAGCCTCGTCAGTAGAACAGACTGAGTGGGAGAACGCAGTATTTCACATGCAACCTCCTCTGGAGAATAGGTCAAGTTTAGCATGAAAATGATTCTGAGAAATAGACACTGGATCCTATCAAGCCTCCTGTGTAGGGCATGGTGAAATAGAGACTACACTACTTCACCCCTGTCTTCTTCAATAGGGCAGAATAAGGTTAGGGCAAGATGTATTCTGAGAGACAGATACTAGACCACTCAAAGACTTTTAACTAGGAAAGACAGAGAAACTGAACACTTGTTTGCTCACGACCTCATATGTAGGCAAGATCAAAGATAGGACAACATGGATTCTGAATGAGAGAATGCTAGTCTCTCCTTGACTCCTTAGTAGGGCAGACTTAATTAAAAAGCATAATGATTCACTCCTAAGCTCATATATACACTAGATCAAGGACAGAATGACATGAATTCTGAAATAGACACTAGCTGCCTTCTTTTCCTCCTTCATATTAAGCAATGATATGGAGAACACTCTAGTGCAATCTAATATTTTATATAAGACAGATAACGATTAGAACAAGAGGAGCTCTGGAGGGATGCATGACCTACATCCACCATTTCTTAGTCAGACAAGTGGAAAGCATACCAGGTCACTCCTATCATCCTCTGAAGGACATATCAAGTTAGGACAACATGGATACTGCAAGACAGACACCAGCTCCCTGAAGCCAAGCATATCAGGCATACTTAGGTAGAGAGCACAGTAGTTCTCTTGTGACATCTTGCATTGGAGAGATCAATTTAGGAAAAAAAAATTGATTCAGAGAGACGGAAAGTGACTCCCTCAAAGCCACTTCAGTAGGACAGACTGATGTAGAGTGCATACTATTTCAGTATTAATCTTATCTATTTGAGAGAGCAGGGTAAGCACAAAATGGATTGTGAGAGTGAATCACTAGATCCCTCCACACCTTCATAGGACAGAGTAAAGAGGAGACTACACAAGTTCACTTCTGCCCTCCTCGGTGGGGCAGATAAGTCTTAGGCCAACATGGATTCTGAGACACAGACGTAAGCACCCTCTAAGACATATTTTGTTTGTTTGTTTGAGACAGAATTTCTTTGTAGCTTTGTTACCTTCCTGAAACTATATTGTGTAGACCATGTTGGCCTTGAACTCACAGAGATCCACCTGCTTCTTCCTCCAAAGTGCTGGGATTAAAGGTGTGCACCACCACCCCCAGGCTTCTAAGATTCTTAAATGGGATGGAGTAGGAATAAATACAACTGCACCCTAACCTTTATCTGTAGGACAGATTAAAATTTGGACAAGCAGAGTTTTGAGATACAGTCACTAATTTCATCCAAGCCTCTCCTGTAGGACAGACAAACTGGGATGATGATCACACTAGTTCACTTCTAACCTCCTCTATTGGACAGACTGTGCTAGAAAGATGTATTTTGAGAGACAGACACTAGTTTCCTCCAGCTCTTTTCCCTGGGTGATAGTCAGGAATAAAGTAGGCTAAGTCACTTCTAATTTTATTTGTAAAAAAAGATCCATGTTAAGAAAACATGGATTCTGAGAGACAGACTACCAGCTTCTACCAAGTTCCTCAATAGTACAAACTAAGGTGAAAAGCACATCAGTTCCCTTATAACATCCTCCAGAGGATAGATAAGCTTAGCACAGCACAACTTTTGAAAGACAGATACTAACTTCCCCCATGCAACCTCTGTAGGACAGCCTGAGGAGGTGAGCATGGTAAATTACTCCTATCCTCTTCAGTAACCTGGATCAAGGTTAGGAAACCATGGATTCTAAGAGAGAGACACTAGGTCCGTTCAAGACTCTTTGGAAGGACAGGGTGAGGTGGGACTGAGTATAACCTTACCTGTAGGACAGTTAAAACATAGAACAACCAAGATTCTGAGAGAAACTAACTTTTTTAAGATGACTCAGTAGAGAGACCAGTTTTACCCATGCTTTTTCAGTCACAGTCCAGCTGGCCTTGGTGAGCTCCCAATAGATCAGCTCCACTGTCTCAGTGGGTGGGTGCACCCCTCGTGGTCCCGACTTCTTTGCTCATGTTCTCCCTCCTTCTGCTCCTCATTGGGACCTTGGGAGCTCAGTCCAGTGCTCCAGTGTGGGTCTCTGTCTCTATCTCCATCCATCAACTGGACTCTCTGAACATGGCGAACAATGAGGGCTGATGAGAAGCAAAGGACAATGGCACAGGGTTTTGATCCTGCTTAATGTGCTGGATTGGTGGGAGCCTAGCCAGTTTGGATGTTTACCTTCCTAGATATGGACGGAGGGGGGAGGACCTAGGACTTACCACAGGGCAGAAAACCCTGACTGCTCTTTGGACTGGAGAGGGAGGGGGAAAGGAGTGGGGGGAGGGGGAGAAGGGTGGGAGGAGGGGGAGGGAAATGGGAGGCTGGGAGGAGGTGGAAACTTGTTTTTTTTCTTTTTCTCCTTTTCTCAATAAAAAAAGAAAATAAATAAATAAATAAATAAAACAAGAACTCAAAAAAAAAAAAAAAGATGACTCAATAGGATAGACTAACAAGGAGAGCACATTTTTTCACTCCTGATCTCCTCCATAGCAGATCAAGGTCATCAACACATTGATTTTGAAAGACAGGAATTAGGCTCATCCATGTTTCCACCCCAGGACAGACTAATGAAGAGTGCTGTCTTCACTCCTAAAGCTATCATTAAGACAAATCAATTTTAAGACAAGCACATTGAGAGCAAACACTAGCTTTTTCCAAGTCTCCTCTGTAGGGCTGAATCAATTGCAGGGCACATTTGTCAATGCTTATACTCTTCTGTTGTATTGATAAAGTTGGGACAATATGGATTCTGAGAGACAAACCTTCGCTCCCTTCAAACCTGCTTCATGTCAGACTTCTGTGGAGAACTTACCAGTTTTCTCTTTGCCTTATCCATACAACATATATAGGTTGGAACAACATAGATTCTGAGACACACACCCTACTCTCTCCAGTCTATTCTGTTGGACATTCTAATGTGGAAAGTATACTAGTTCACTCCTAAGTATATACATAGTTGGATATACATTCTGACAGGCTGACACTAGATTCCTTCAGACTCTCTCTTTACACATATGGAGGTGTATATCACTCTAGTTCATGTCTGATTTTCTCTGTAGGACAGATAAAGGTAGAACTACATATTGGGCTCTCAATCTCACTCTGTCCTACAGAGGTGATTTGTGAGTAGATAGGGTCTATATATTAGAAACTATATCATAATACCTTGATCAGCTCTATGGAGAAGGATAAGTGTGAACTAGTGTGAATTGCAACTCAGACAGTCCTATGGAGGGGGCTTGGAAGGAACTGGTGTCTTTATCCCAACATACACCTTGTCCTAATCTTGATTTGTCCTAAGGATAACTTTTGGAGTGAACTAATGTGCTCTTTGTCTTTAGGTCTTAAGGGAGCTTAGCGAGACCAAGTGTCTGTCTCTCAGAACCCATGTTGTGTTAACCTTGTTCTGCCCTATCAAAGAGACCAGAAGTGAACTTAGGTTTTCTGCACTTATTTCTTTCCTACTGAGTAGAGTCTGAGGGAGTTAGTGTCTCTCACAGCTCTCCTAACTCTTTGAACTATCCTAAAGTTATGAGTCCACTAGGGTTCATTCCTCATATGTCTGTCTTTCTGAAGAGTCTTGCCTAGTGTCTGCATCTCAATGCCCATTTTGTGCTAAGCTTGGCCTATGCTGGGAGGTTAAGAATCACCTAATATTCTCATTATCTTAGGTTGTGCTATGGAGAAACTTTGATGGGAGTTCATGTCTATTTCTGAAAATCCAAGTTATGATCACATTGATCTGTTTCTTTCAGAAAAGGGTAGGAGTGATAGATAGCATCAACTATTTGTCAGTCTAGTCTTTCAAAAATGATTGAGTAGTACAGTTTCTGCCTCCCAACTTCTAATCTTCAAACTATGTTTTTCAGTACAGAAGGCAAGTGAACTAGTGTGCTCACCAATTTAGTGTATACTATGGAAGAGGCTTAGGGTACACTGAAGTCTTATCTCTCAGAATCCATGTTGTCATAACTTTGATATGTCCTTTAATTAAATTTAGCATTGAACTAATGTATCTACAACTTAGTCTATCCTACAGCAGAATCTACAGTGAACTAGTATTTTTTCTCAGCATCCATGTTCCCCCCCACCTTGATCCTTCCTTCTGAGAAGGATAGAAATTAATGAGTGTGAACTCTCCCTCAGTCTATTGTATGGCAGTGACTTTGAGGTAGCTAGTATTTGTCTTTTAAAATCCATTTTGTCCTTATCTTTTTTCCATAAAGGTGAGGTTAAGAATGAAATCATTTGCTCTACAGTTAAGTCCATTCTACAGTGGAATTATTCTCTGAGAATCCTCATCATTCCAACATGGTCCGTCCAGGAAAGGATGTTAAAAGTGAGGCAGAATCCTCCCCATGTCACTTAGTCCAGTAGAATAGGCTTGGAGGAACCTAGTTACCATCTCTTAGAATCAGTATCACTGCAACTTGATTTACCTTATTGAAGAGTTTAAGAGAGAAATTGTGTATTTACTACCAAGTCCAGTCTATTGAGGAGACTTGGAGGGAGCTACTGTTTGTCTTTCAGAATCTACATTGTTCTAACTTTAATATACCCTATCAAGTGAGTAACTTAGTATGATCAATAAATACTTTGATATATCCTGTGCAGTAAGACAGGGTAGAGATACTGTTTTTCTCTCTTTGAATCTATGCCATTCTTACCTTGACCTTTCCAACATTGAAAGTTAGTAGTGAAATAGTATGCTTTTCACCTCATTCTGCCCTACACATAAGGCTTGGCATTAACTAGTATCTGTCTCATAATTCACTTATTCCTGAAATTATCTATTATAAGAGGTGAGGATTGAACTACTCTGCTCTCCACTTAAATATATCTTATGGAACAGCCTTTCAGTGAGCTGCTTTTCTGTTTCCCCATTCTGGAAAGATTATAGGAGTAAACTTGGTTTGCTTTCTACTTCCATCTGTAAAATAGAGAAATTATAGGAGGTATATACTGTCTGTCTTAGATTTCATGTAATTTTTACTGTGATCTATCCTTAGCAAGAGATTAGAAGAAAGCTAATATTTTCTCCACTAAAGTCTGTCCTACTGAGTACTCTTGGAGGTAATTTCTCACAGCTAATAACCCTGTTATCCTAATTTTAATCTGTCCTACAAAAAAGGCTATGAGGGATGTAATGTTCAGTCCACCTCACAGAAACCATGCTATTCTAAGCATGCCCTGTCTTAATAAAGAGGTTAGGAGTTAACTAGTGTACAATTTGCCACATATTGTCTCACTAAAAACAGCTTGGAGAAAGCTACATTGTCTCACAGAATATATTTTTTAAGTTGCATTTGTCTCTCTCGTGGGTAAGGATAGGAGTGATGTACCATGCTCTACACCCCTATCTGTCCTATATAGGAGGACTGGGAGGAGCTAGTGCCTATCTCTAAATTCTTGTCATCTAAATTTCTGGCCTACAGGAGAAGTCAGAAACAAACTCACTTCCTCTCTGACTAAGTCTGTCCAAGCAGACAGCTAGCAGAAAGCTTGGGTTTATTTTAGAATCCATCTCTTTCAAACTTTGATTTGTTTTATGAAGTAAGTTAGGAGAAATAGATTCTAGCTCCCTCCAATACTCTTTTGTAAGACAGACTAAATTTGAGAGTTCTTCACTTTTGTTCTCCTCAGGCAGGATGACATGGACTTTGAGAGAGAGACACTAGCTTCAAACAAGCACACTCTGTAGAACAGGCTATGGTAGAGAGCACACCAGTTCATTTCTTTTTTTTTTCTTTTTATTTAAATTTATTTTTTTATTAAAGATTTCTGCCTCCTCCCCGCCACCGCCTCCCATTTCCCTCCCCCTCCCCTGATCCAGTCCCCCACCCTCATCAGCCCAAAGAGCAATCAGGATTCCCAGACCTGTGGGAAGTCCAAGGACCACCCACCTCCATCCAGGTCTAGGACTGCATAGGCTCCCCCAAAGCCAGTACGTGCAGTAGGATCAAAAACCCATTGCCATTGTCCTTGAGTTCTCAGTAGTCCTCATTGTCCACTATGTTCAGCAAGTCCGGTTTTATCCCATGCTTTTTCAGACCCAGGCCAGCTGGCCTTGGTGAGTTCCCGATAGAACATCCCCATTGTCTCAGTGTGTGGGTGGACCCCTCTTGGTCCTGAGTTCCTTGTTCGTGCTCTCTCTCCTTCTGCTCCTGATTTGGACCTTGAGATTTCAGTCCGGTGCTCCGATGTGGGTCTCTGTCTCCTTTCATCGCCTGATGAAGGTTAATATTCAGGAGGATGCCTATATGTTTTTCTTTGGGTTCACCTTCTTCTTTAGCTTCTCTAACCAGTTCATTTCTAAGCTTGTCAAAAGACCACACCAAGGATCAGACAGCATGGATTCTGAAAGACAAAAATCTCCCCCAGAACCCCTCCATAGGACAGACTTAGGTATAGATTAAGCTATCTCATTCCTAACTTGCTTCATAAAACAAATGAAGGATTGAAACAGATGGATTCTAGAATAAATACAAGCTTGTTCCAAGATTTCTCTGTTGGACAGACTGATATGAGAACATGCTAGTTAATTTCTGACCTCTCCTGTGAGACAGATCAACATTTAGATGATAAGGATTGAGAGAGAGACACTAGCTCCTCCCAATCCTCCTCCATAGGACGGATTTAGATGTAGGGTAGTCTATATTACTCAAATCTTTAGCCACGAAACAATCCAGTTTAGAACACAATATATTTTGAGAAGCAAACTAACTTTTTCCAAGTCATTTTTTTATGGAACAGAATGAGGTAAAGTATACACTAATTCACTCCATTGAAGATTCCTCAGTATGGAAGAGCCAGGCAGACTGAACACTGGTTAACCCATATCCTTATAGGAGAGATGAAAGTTTTGAACACAGGTATTCTGACAGAGAAAATAACTGCAAGAGTAATTAGTAGGATAGATACTCAACGGAGAACATATTAGCTTACTCCTTATCTGGAAAGTATAGATCATAGCAAGGGTGACATGAAATCTGAAACCCACACAACCTACCCCCTTTCATTTCTCTTTGTGACAGATTGAGATAGAAAGAATACTATGCTACCACCATAATCTTTCTAATTTTCTAGAACAGGGCATTAGGGAGAGACAGTTAACAGCTCACTAAAAGGCTGTTCAGTAACACATACTTACATGGAGAGCACAGTAGTTCATTCCTAACCTCTTGTGTTAGATTTTGTCTGGAAAAAAAAAAAACTGAATTCTGAGTGACAGACACTGAGTCCCACCACCAATCCTTCTGTGAACAGACTGAGTTTGAGAGCATTCCAGTTCACTCCTATCCTCCTCTGCAATATGGAGCAAGTTAGGATGCCATTGATTCTCAGAGACTAACACTAGCTCTGTGCAAGACTCCTCTGAACAGACTGTTGTGGAAGGCAACATTAGGTTACTGTTTTCCTCCTTCATATTTCAGATTAAATGAACACAAAATGGATTCTGAGAGATAGACACAAGCTCCTACCAAACCTTGTATGTAGAACAGAATGAGGCAGCAGGCTTACTACTGCACTCATAACTTCCAATGTTGGACAGATAAGGATAGATAGGACAGCATGGATTCAAAAAGACAAACAGTAACTCTACCCTATCTTCTTTGACAGGATATACTAAAGTATTTATTGATCACACTAAGTTAGTCACATTCTTATCCATAGAGACGATTAAGGTTAAGATAACTTGGATTCTGAAAGACAGACATTAGCTTTCTCCAAGCCTCCTCAGTAGATGGAACTGGGCTGGGAAGCAGACAATTTCTCTCTTAAATTCTTTCTTAGAGTAAGTCAAGTTGCATAGATAAAGATTTGGAGCGATGGTAACTAGCTTTTTCTAAGCCCCTTCTATTTATTGTACTGAGGTGGAGTCCACTGTACCTGACTCCTACCCACTTCTCCTGAAATGATCAAGTTAGAATGATGAGGATTCCCAGAAATATCTGAGAGCTGCCTTCTATCCTCTCCTGTAGGACAGCATAAAGTGTAGAGCAAATTATTTCAATCCTAACCTCATCTTTAGGAAAGAAAAAGAAAGGACAAAATAAATTCTAAGAGATAAACACTAGCTTTTTCTAAGCCTCCTCCATGCAACAGACTGAGGTAGAAAGAACAATCATTAAGATCAAAGTCAGGACAACATGGATTCTGAGAAACAGATACCAGCTCCCTGTAATCTCTAATGTAGGATAGACTGTGCAGTAGAATACATAGGGTCACTCCTAAAGTTAACCCAAGGGCATATCCATGTTAGCATGGCATGAATTCTGAGAGACAGACTTGAGGGTCCACTAAGCCTCTGCCATAGTATAGGCTGAGGTGGTGAGCACATTAGTTCACTCTGAGCCTCTTCTACTAGAAGTTGTAGTTTGAAATATTTGAAAAATGAAAGACAGAAACGAGATCTCAGCATTCTCACACATGCTAAGTTGAAGAGTAGGTGATGTTATCTCTCACTCCTATCCTTTCTGTGGGTAAAAGATCAATGTGATTATAGCCTGGATTTTCAGAGATAGATGCTAGCTCCCATCAAGCATTCTCAATAGCACAACCTGAGGCAATAAGCATCCTAGATCATTCTAAATCTCCTTCCAAGCACAGGAATTTGCCACAAAATAGATCCTGAGAAGCAGACACTAGTCACTCTGAGACTCTTCAGAAGGACAGGCATATGAGGACTGAATCTAGTTTATTCATGACTTTAACTGCAGGGCAGATCAAAAAGTTAAGACAACTATGTGAGAAACTAAGTCCCTCAGAGTCACCTGAGAAGGACAGAGATAAGTGGAGAGAACCTAATATCACTTCTAATCTCCTCTATAGGATAGAACAAGGTTGACACAATATGGATTCTGAGACACAGCCTCTTGGTCTCTCTAAGCTTCTTCAGGACAGACAGATAGAGAGTACTTTATTTACCCCTAAAGTTACCCTTAAAACAAATCAAGTTTTGGACAACATATATGTTGAGAGATAGACAGACACTAGTTGCTTCCAAGCCCTCTTCCATAGCACTGCCTAAGTTGCAGAGCATAGAGTAATTCACACTTATCCTCCTCAACAGAACTGATGAAGTTGGTATTACATGGCTTCTGAGAGATAGACATTACCACCCCTATTCACCTCTGTAGGAAAGAATGAAATTGAGAGTACAACAGTTAAATTCTTTCATCATTTGTAGGACAGATCAAGATTAGGATAACACCAATTCTAAGACAGACACTAGATGCATCTAAACTTTCAATGCAGGACAGAGGATGTAGATAGTATACTAATTAACTTATAACCTTATCCATAGTTAGAAATTGAGGGTAGCACAAGATGAATTCTAGGGGCCAGACACTAGCACTCTATAAACATCTTCTCTATGACAGAGTGAGGGGTAAATGTACCCGGAAACAAGTTTTTAGTTCCTTTCAGAACTCCTCCATATGGCATATCAAGATAAGACAGTTTGGATCCTAAAAGATAGACACTACTTTCACCCAAGCTACCTCCATGTACAGACTAACACATTAGTTTACTCTTTCTCCTCCTTTCTTTACCATACAGAGTTAAAATTATGTGAAGTCTGAGAGACAGACTCCAGCTTCTTCTAATCTTCACTAGGAAGACAGGAGTGAACAGCACACTAGTTCAACCTTAGTCTCCAATGTTGTATATGCTGGGTTTGGCTACATACATTCTGAGATATTAGTTCCTTCCCACTGTTTTCCAAGGGATAGGCTACAGTACAGAACAGTCCTTGTTCTATACTCATCTGTAGGACTGATAATCATTAGGAGATATGTGTTTTGAAAGACTGAGTAGATCTCTCCTAGCCTGCTGATGCTGAGATCCCACAATTTCACTCCAGAGATTTTCATAGGATTTACCAATGGTGGTATCGAGTTGGAAGTTTCAGTCAGTTTGGCCCTACCTCTCTCTCTCCAGACCCTGCCCCTAAAAATGTCTGCCAAAAAGAAACTCCTCCCTGTGAGATGTTCAATATCACACCTACAGGGTATTTAAGACCTGGCCCATAGTCCAGCCATTTTATTCCTCTCCTTCCTCCCCCAGGAGTCACAAGAGAGTTACTTTGCTCTTCTTATTAAACCTGGCTTTACCAATTCAGCTTGATTTCTACGCAGCATTGCAGAAGAAAGCCACAACTGGGACTTTCAAAAATGCTTAACCCAAGCATGACAGCCCCAGGTAGAATTGAGTATTTACCACAAATGCATGGGAAACTGCTCTCCCTCCTACACCACCCTCTACCGTACTCTACTGACTCCTGGCTTTGTAAGCTACCCCTTCCCAAACCAAAATGCCTATAAGAAGTCTGTGACCTCTTTCAACCCCAGATTGATTGCCAAGCCACTGCAGTGCTAGGCAACTCAGGCCTGTTTGGAGCAGGGTTGATCGCTGCTCCTTGGAATTCCTTATGTGGAAGATATTATGAACAAAGGCAAATGCTCCAAACCCTCCACTATAGGTTTATAGAACCAGATGCAGACCTGTAGTATTCGGTCTCCAGCTAAAGGCTTATCAATTGGTACCCATGGTACAAGTTTGTACTACTGACAACATTAGGGTATCTCTTGATGAATTTATCCAAATTGGGGACTGTGCACACCATACACTTGATTAAGCTCACTCCTCCAGGGTTTAGAACAAAGCACTCCTGCTCTCCCCCCTTCTCACTGTTTGTCTGCATCTCCACCCCTGCCCTTCATTCCCTGCTCATCTGCCTGCTGGCTTTTTATGTCTTACTTCTTGTTACTCTTATCTTTGAAAATCTCAGGTTGTAGGTTATATTCACCAATGCAATAAGCCACAGTCAGCTGAATTAATAAATCCAGATTTGAAACAGAACAAATCAATGTCCAGGTGACTCCTGGGAGAGGAAGGAGAGATATCACGTGGTGGGTCTTTGGGCTGGTTCTTAAAAGCTCTGTAGGCATGGTATTTAGCATCTCAGGGAGAAGAGCAGACAGTTGGTGGACTTTCTCACGGGTGACATCTGGAGAGAGAGAAAAAAGGTGGGGCTGAAGCAGAACTTCCACCTAAACATCCCAGAAATTTTGGGTATATAGGTGGTACTTCAAGTATGGCTACTTCCTGTAGGCAAGAAATGGCATGGGGGTAGGTGAACTGATGCATGGCAGGAGGTATGGATGAAGAAGTGTTTGGAGACCTCAGGAATCTGCTACTTGAGGGGGCTGAGAAAGCAGGTAGGTATCTAGGAGAAAAAAATAGATTATTAACAATGGCCCTATGAAGAAGGCTAGCCATGGGAAGAGTGATGACTGCCAGAAAGGATGAAATGGAAAGCCACCTTGGCTGTTTAGAGGAGGCAAAGGTGAGTGAGCCAGATGAAAGAGCCGATATGCCCTTGAGTCTGGAGAGGTGGTACCAGCATTGATATTCCAGAAGCTTAGGGGAATGACATGTCAAATCAGGGGATGATAACTTCAGGAGTACCTGAGCCATCATATCTGCTGTTTTCTGCTGGAGGTGGGGAGTTCATCCATCCTGTAAAGATGTCAATAAGAGTTAAGAGATAATGGAGCCATTTTATGAGTAGGCATATGGGTGAAGTCAACCTTCCAGTACTCACCCAGTTGGTATATGGGCTGGTGTCCTTGGAGCTTGTGTAGGGGCTGGCATATCTTGAGGGCTTCCTGTGGGTTGACCTAGATACAAGTCTAGCAGGAGGAGTGGACCTGTAAGATATGCTCAAAATGAGTGGTGTCAAATGGGGTCTCTAGAGACAAATATTAGTTTCCACCAAGTCAGATTTCTTGATACAGTAGCAGAATTCTTTCTCCAGAAACCTGGAAGTATCAGGAAGACAACCCGGACATATTTATACCATGGTGTCATAGCAGAGACTATGTATTTGGGATAAAACATTTTTCCTAGGGCCTGGTTTTAGCCTAATGAAATATATCTTTTGGTCTATACTTAGATGACAGCCAGTGGATATTTACTGAACAAAAGAGGTTTAGTGAGTGAAAGAAGAGAAGAGGGAACTGAACATTCCTGAAGGCTTCCATACCCTCTCTAATACTAACCAGTTCTTAAAACCTGGGGCCAGTAAAATCCAGAGAAATTTAAGACTCCTCAAACTCTTTGTAGTCAGTGCTTTGTCGGTATATCAAAATTCCATTTATCAATGCTAAAACTCTGAACCTCTAAAGTTACTTCTGAAACTGTTTATCCTGTTATGAAACTGATGAAAGAAGCAAACCTGTATGTATTTTTTACAGTAAACTTAAATAATGAACTAATGAGCTACCAAGGTGATTATAAGGTATAACCAAGGGTTATAAGGAACACTTTTAAACTGTCAAATCTGTCAGCACCACAGCCCTCAAACCGAGATGGATAAATTTTACCTGTGTAAGCAAAAATGTGACAGCTTCCCAGCTACCCCAGGTCTCTCCATGGCTGTCAAAGCAGTATCAGTCTTCTGCTGCCAAACCTAGAATGGACAGAATTTTCTTGAGAATAGAAACTTATCGGGGGACCAGCCTACTTTGTCTAGGCAAAGTGGGACAATCAGTTACCGAGTGTCCTGCTTGTACCCAGTCTGGACAAGTCTTGACAGCAGTTAAGGTGCAAAACAGTTCTCCACACCCTGGCTGGCTTTGCTGCATTTCAAGCAAGCTACAGCATAAGGTATTCTGCAGTCATCTGCAGCTTCCTTGGAGGAGATACAGGGGTGCTGCTAAGAGCTGGCATATCTCTATTATGAGAAGCTTTTTTTAATTAAAATGCCATATTCTCAGATCCATGAAGTGTTTGATGATCAGGGAATCATTTTCTGTTTGGTATATCTAAATTAAGCTAAATCTGAACATATTAAAGAAGTTGATCCTTTATGAGGTAACTGATGGTTAACTTGTATGTCTAGTGCACTGTTATAGAATATAACAATTTTCTGTATGACTTACTTTACCAAATTAGCTACAGCTTACCAGTTTTACAAAATGCAAGAAGGTTAAGAGTATATTTTTATATTGGTCTTTGTTAACCTTAACAGACCTTAGATAAGGAGAAACTCTTTGTTAAACAGTTTTGGTCATCACCTTACTGTATCATAAAATAAGAATAACTCAGTCTCTGGTGTTTATATGTGATTCTAAGACATAGAGCATAACCATAATCTGTAGAAGGCAAACCACATTTTCACATTGTAAACATTTTACCTCAGTACACAAGCATTGTTTTATATCCTATCTTTCATAAACCTTGTTTTCGACCAGGATGTGAATGATCATACAAAAATGCATGCTAATCTAAAATATATTGAACACCTTATGTCTTCTTGGTGGGGCCAGTCTATGTGGGACTTTATTTGAGATAGGTAGTAAAGTAATATGACCCCCTCTTTTCCATCCTTAGTCAAATGGTTGCGTCCCACTTGGTTTTACTTAATGGTGACTGTGCACATGTTGTTTTCTAGAGCAGTTTAAATTTGCAGTTACCAGTCTGAAGTTAACTTTTGTTACAGAGTTTTAACTGTACCCAATTACTCAGCTGTTTTTAATAAGATAGAACAGCATAAAACAACCTCTGTCATTGCATCAGATTTAATACTAGAAAGGCCCAGGGACAAATTCTGAGCATAGGCAGGTAACCTTAATAGCAATTCCTGACACATGGAAGATACAAATCCAGGCATCACAGACTAGTCAGAAACAAACATTGCATGGCCACATGCATTTATACACAAGAAAAAAAATATCCAGGCACAATGCACCCATCTATACAAAGTAGACAGGAACTTTTAAGAAACCATAGGAATAAAAGATGCTTCCAGGCCACAACATGGCTCCTCTTGGGTCAGAGCAGGTAGCACAACTTGGTTCCTGAGAGAGAGAGATACAGAGATACTAGCTCCCTTCAAGCCCCCCTCCATGTGTCAGATTGAGAGACTGATATGGAAAGCATATTATTTCTTCCCTAACTTTATTCATATGACAGATGAGTGTTAGTATAACATGGGTTCTCTGAGACATACACTACCTCCCTATCAACCTCTTTCATATGGCAGTGATTTGGAGAACACACTAGTTCGTTACATCCTCTATTTGAGGGGTCAAGGATTAGAGAATTTGAATTATGAGAGACAGACATGATTTCCTTCCAAGCCTCAGCAGTGGAATGGTCTTAGGGACAGAACACACAACTTCTCTCATTCAATCCTCTGTAGGACAGATCAAGTTATAGTTACATAGATTCTGAAAGACAGCTCCAAGCTTTCTACAAGCCTCCTCATTAGGACAGCCTGGAATGGAAAGCACACAACTTCACTCCTACCTTTTCCATAGGACTGATCAAGGAGAGCATGACATGAATTCTGAGAGAAAGAACTAGTCCCTCCTCCTCCACAAATACATCATATAGGGCTGACTGAGATATAGAGTGCACTAGTGCACTCTTAAAATCATCCTTCGAACAGATCATACTTAGGATGACATGGATTCTAGCAGACAGAACTAGTTCCTTCCAAGTATATACACTGAGGTAGAAATTATATTAGCTCCATTCTAAACTCATAGGACAAGGCAACTGAGGAAAACATGGATTCTGAGAGTTAGATGCTAACTTCTTCCAAACCTCCTCCATCATATAAATGGAGGTGGAGAACATGTTAATTTACAATTTGTCTCCTGCGTTGAACAGACATAGGTAGAATGATATGAATTCTGAGAGACAAACTCTAGTTTCCTCCAATCATCTTCATTAGGAGATACTAGAGGTAAGAATACAATAGATAGCTCCTAACTTCTTCTGTTGTAGAGAACAAGTTTGAACTATATGCATTCTGAGAGACAGATACTAGTTTCATCCCTCTCTTTTGCATAGGAGATACTGAGTGAGGTTTAGGGCATTTTAGATTACTTCTATCCTTATCTTTAAGATAGATCATGGGTATTAAAACCTTGGTTCTTAGAGAGACATTACTGCCCTCCAATCCTCTTTAGGAGAGTGGACTGTGTTGAAGAGCTCCCAAATTCCTTTTTAACTTCTACATAAGATATATCAAGTTATGATGATATTGATTCTGAAAAGCAGAGCCTAGCTTCCGCTAAGCCTCCTCCATTGGATTCACTGAGGTGGAGAGTACATTATCTCACTCTTAATCTCTAATCTTGGACTGACCAAGTTAGGATGCCGAAGATTCTAAGATACAGACATTAGGTACATCCAAGTCCCCATCATGTCTTAGAAGGATGGTGAGCATTTTCAATCACTTCTAAAGTTAAGCATAGGATAGATCAAGGTTAAGATCACAAGGATTCTGTGCATTAGAACCAAGTTCTCTCTGAAAATCCTCCTTAGCGCAGACTAAGTGTCAGGATATATTAGCTCACACTGTACCTCCTTCCTAGGATAGATAAAGTTAGGATGACAGTCATGCCAAGCCTTCTGTGAAGGACTATATTGAGGTAAAGAACATACGAGGTCATCCCTGTCCTCTTCAGTTGATCAGTCAAGGTAGCACAAGATGGATTCTGGAGGACAGACACAAGCTCCCTTCAGTCCTCCTCAGTAGGACAAACAGAGCTTGAGAGCACATGCTTTTACTCCTATTCTTCTTCATAGTACAGATTAAGTTAGGATAACATGGATGGTAAGAGACTGATTGACACTAATTCTCTCTAAGGCTTCCTCATATGTCAGACTAAGTGGCAAGCGCAGTAGGTTGCTTTTAATCTGCTACAGAAAAGAGACCAAGGATAATAGAACTTGGATGTTGAGATAGAGATACCAACTCCCTTCAATTCTCATCATTAAGACAGCAAAAATGAAAAACATAGAAGTTCACTCCTAACATTTTTCACAGAATACATCAATATAGGCTTGCATGCATTTTGTGGGACATAATCTAGCTCCCTTAATGACTCTGCCTTATGACATAGTGATGTTAAGGTCATACTAGGTCATTTGCTACCTGCTCTACAGTTTAGATCAATGTTTGTATGACATGCATTCTTAGAAGGACACTAGCTCTCTCCAAATCTCATCTTTGGGACATGCTAAAGTAGAATGTATTTTAGTTCACTCCTTCTCTCTGCATTAGAACAGAGTCAGCTAATCAAAAGATAAATTCAAAGAGACTGATACAAGCTGCCACCCTGCCTTCTCTCTAAAAGAGATTATTGTGTACAATATACGAGGACACTCTGATCCTTTGTAACAGGACATATCAGTTGATGAGGATGTGGATTCTTCTAAATTTATCTGTAGAACAGATCCAAATTAAGACATTGTAGATACTGAGAGAAAAACATTAGCCTTCTCCAATCTTCCTCTGTAGGACACACTGAGGCAGAAGAAACACTAACTCTATATTAAAGTTTTCAGTAGAACAAATCAAGTTAGGGCGGCATGTTTTCTGAGAGATACCAGCTCTCACTAAACCTCCTGTAGGACAGGCTGAGATGGAGAGCAAACCAGTTCATTCCTATCCCCTGTAATAAAATAAATCAATGTTAGGATGCCAATTCTGAGAGACAGTCACTATCTCTTTCCACACACCCAAAGCAAGACAAACTGAAGTAGTTGAGTACACTAGTTCCTTTCTAGTCATCTGTAGTACAGACCAATAATCAGATGAAATGGATTCTGAGAGACAGACATTAGCTCGAAAGTCCTACTCTGTGGGACACGCTAGAGTGCACAGTATGTTCATACTCTTTTAACCTTATTCGTAGGACAGATCAAAGTTAGGGCAACCTGAATTCGGAGAGAAAGAGAAAAGCTGACTCCATGTATCTTTAGTAATACAGACTGAGGTGGAGAACACAATAGTCCACTCATAACCTCCTCCATGAGAGATGTTAAGTTTCAGGAAAATGGGGATGATGTGGTAAAGTCCCTAGCTCCCTCCAAACCTCCTCTATAAATTATACTGTGGTGGAGAGTGCAGTACTTCAGTCCTGAACTCTGCCATGATAAAGATCAATTTAGAACAAAATGGACTCTGAGAGATAGATCCTAGCTCCTTACAATCCTCCTTTGTGAGACAGAATAAATTTGATAATTCCTCACTCCCTTTCTCCTTGGAATGACATATCAAAGTAAGGATGGCATGCATTTTGAGAGATAGGCACTATCTCCATCCAAGCCCCTCTGTAGAATCGGCTAAGGTAGAGAACACACTAGTTTATTTCTAACCTTATCCATATGATACATCAAGGATCAGACAGCATGGATTCCAAAAGTCAAACATATTTCCCCCCAGGACTCCTCTGTAAGACAGGCTTCAGTATAAACTAAGCTTGTTCACTCCAAACTTTCTCCATATCAAAATTTAATGGGATGGATTCTAGAATAAATTATAAGCTTGATCCATGCCACCTCTTTGGACAGAGAGAGGTGAGAGTGTACTAGCTTATTTCTGAGCTCTCCTGTAGACCAGATCAATATTTAGTTGACAAGGACTGAGAGATTGGACACTCACTCCTCCCAATCCTCCTTCCTAGGAGAGATTGACGTATAGTGCACAATTCATCACTCCTCTAATTAACCATAAAATAAATCCAGTTTAGGACAACATAGAATCTGAGAGACAGACTAGCTTTCTCCAAGCCATTTAGTAGGAGATAATGAGGTATAGTGCGGACTACTTCACACCTAACATCTTCAGTAGAACAGAGCAAAGATAGGATAGCATGGTTTCTAAGAAAATGACAGGAGGTCCCTTCAAGACTCTTCAGTATGAAAAAGGCAGGTGGATTGAACATTTGTTCACTGTTAGTGAACTATAAGAGAGATCAAAGTTAGGACAAAGAAACAAAGTTTCTGGCTGTGAGAAATTACCTCCAAATGTACTCAGTAGGACAGACTTAAGTAGAGAACATATTAACTTACTGCTAATTTCCTCCAAAACATAGAACACAGCAAGAATGACATGAAATCAAAGATAGACACTGCCTACTGCCTGTTAATTCTTTTTGTGACAGATTGAGATGGAAAGCTTGATATGTCACCACCATATTCTTTCTAGAACAGGTCAAGTATGGTGAGATAGCATGCAATTCACTGAAAGACTACACCATAAGATATACTTAGGTAGAGAACACATTAGTTCATTCCAAAACTCCTGCATTGGATCAAGTGAGGAAAAACAGGAACTCCGAGAGACAGAAACTAGCTCCCACCAATCCTCCTGTGAACAGACTGAGTATGCGAGGGTACTAGCTCACTCCTGTCCATGTTTGCAGTACTAATCAAGTTAATATGTCACTGATTCTCAGAGAAAAAGAAACAGTAGCTCCCTGCAAGTCTGCTCTCAAGAACAAATTGTAGTGGAAGATAACACTGGGTTACGTCTATCCTCCTTCACATTTCAGATAAAGTTAGCATCACATGGATTCTGAGAGAAAGACATGAGCTCTTGCCAAGCTTTATCTGTATGACAGAATGAGGTGACAAGCATACTACATCACTCCTAACTTCCAAGGTTGGACAGATCAAGGATAGATAGGGCAGCATGGATTCAAAGACACAAAGAGTAACTCTACCCTGTCTTCCTCAACAGGATATACTGAACTATTTATTGATCACACTAAGTTACTTTCATTCTTATCCATAGGGGAGATCAAGGTTAGGATACCATGGACTCTGAAAGACAGATATTAGCTCTTTCCAAGACTCCTCAGTAGATGAAACTGGGCTAGGAAGCAAACTATTTCTCTCTAAAATTCTGCCATAGAGTAAATGAAGTTACAAAGGTATTGATTCCGAATGATGGTGACTAGCTTCCACCAAGCCCCCTCTACTGGATGTACTGAGGTTAAGGCCACTATACTTGACTTCTACCCACCTCTCCTAGAAGGACCAAGATAGAATCATGAGGATTCTCAGAGACATCTGAGAGCTGCTTTCTATCCTCTTCTGTAGGGAAGACCCAAAGTGCAGAGCAAATAATTCCGTTCCTAACCTCATATTTAGGAAAGAAAAAGAAAGGACAAAATGAATTTTAAGCGATAAACAATAGCTTCCTCCATGTCCCATGCAACAGACTGAGGTAGAAAGAACACTCATTAATTTCTATCCTCCTCACTAGGATGGATCAAGGTCAGGACAACATGGATTCTGAGAAACAGATGTTAGCTCCCTATAGCCTCTGCTTAGGATAGACTGTGCAGTACAGTACATAGGGTCACTCCTAAAGTTAACCCAAGGGCATATCCAGGTTAGCATGGCATGAATTCTGAGAGACAGACTCCTAAAGTTAATCCAAAAGCATATTCAGGTTAGCACGCCATGAATTCTGAGAGAGAGGCTTGACTGTCCTTTAAGCTTCTGTCATTGTATAGACTGAGGAGGTGAGCACCATAGTTCACTCTGTGCCTCTTCTACTGGAAGATGTAGTTTGAAATATTAGAAGATGGCAGAAATAAATGATCCCTCCATCTCTTTTATACAAGCTAGACTGGAGTAGATGAAGCTATTTCTTACTTTTATCCTTTTTCTGTAGCAAATAGATTAATGTGATAATAAACTTGAATGTTCAGAGATAGACAGTAACTCCCACCAATCTTTCTCCATAGCAAAGCCTGATGTAATGAACATACTAAATCATTCATAGCCTCCTCCCCAGCACGAGTCAAGCTTAGCACAATATGGATCCTGAGATACAGATACTAGTCACTCTAAGACTCTTCAGGACAGACATATGAGGTTTGAAACCTAGTTTACTTCTAACATTAACTGCAAGACTGATCAAAGAGTTAGGATAGCTATGAGAGAAACTAACTTCCTCAGAGTCTACTGAATAGGACAGAGAAAAGTAGAGAGCACATAATTTTACTTCTAATCTCTTCTACAGGACAGAGCAAAGTTAACACAACATAGATTCTGAGGGACAGTCGTTTGTTGTTGATCTGTCCTATAGAGGATTTGCTGATAGAAATTGTGTGTTCTGTCCCTAAGACCTTTCCACTAGTGAGGCTTGGAGGGAAATAATATCTGTCTCTCATAACCCATATTCTGCATTCCATAAGTATAGATTGAGGTTAGCACAAAATGAATTCTGGGTGACAGATATTAGCACCCTACAAACATCATCTTTATGAAGGAGTGAGGAGTAAAGCACACTATTCAACCCTCAACTTGTTCCATTGGAGTGATAAAAAAGGATGATGTGGATTCTGAGATACAAACATTAACCATCCCCTTTCAAGTATCCTTTGCAGAACAGAAGGAGGAAGAAAATACTTTATTGGTTCCTTTCAAAAATATTACATTTGGCATATCAGGATAGGACAACTTGGATCCTGAGAGATAGTCACTAGATTCTACAAAGCCACCTCCATGTACAGACTAAGGTGGAAAACACATTAGTTTACTCTTTCACCTCCTTTCTTTAACATACAGAATTAGAACTATGTGAAGTCTGAGAGACAGACTTCAGCTTCTTCTAATCTTCTTCATTAGGAAGACAGGAGTGAACAGCACACTAGTCCAACCTTAGTCTCCACTGTTGTATATGTTGGGTGTGGCTACATACATTCTGAGAAATAAGCTCCCTCCAAATGTTTTCCAAGGGATACACTATGATGTAGAGCAGTTTTCATTCTAGCCTTATCTGAAGTATTGATCATGGTTAATAGAACAGGGGTTCTGAGATGCAGACAGAATGGTTCTCTACCAGCATCCTCAGCTGAGCAAGCTGACACTGTGAGTCAGCAATTTCATCCATCACTCGATCCATAGGATACACAAAGGGCATTCTGGGAGAAGAGCAAGGGAGTAAGAGAGTGAGGATGAGAGAGGTAAAGACAAATGTAGAAAGAGAGAGATAACATCTCTCTTCAAGCCCCCTTTTATATGTCAGATTGATCTAGAGAGCACACTCTTTCCCTCCTAACTTTATCCATATGAAAGATGAGTATTAGTAAAACATGGGTTCTGTGAGAAACACACTAATTCATTACAAACTTCTCTTATATGACAGACTGATTTGGAGAACATACTAGTTCATTACTTACTCTATATGACGGGTCAAGGAATATAGAATATGGATTATGAGAGACAGACACTACTACCCTCGAAGCCTCAGCAGTGGAATGGTCTTAGGGACAGAACACACAGCTCCTCTCATTAAATCCTCTACAAGACAGATCAAGTTACAGTTACATAGATTCTGAGAGACAGCTCCAAGCTTCCTACAAGCCTCCTCATTAGGACAATCTGGAATGGAGAACACTCCAATCCATTTCTACATGACTGGTCAAGGAGAACATGACATGAGTTCTCAGCAAAAGGACTAGTCCTTCCTCCCCCACAAATATATCCTTTAGGGCAGGCTGAAATAGAGAGTGCACTAGTGCATTCTCAAATTATCATGGTTAGGACAACATGGATTCTGACAGACAGAACTAGTTTCCTTAAAACCTATAGGCTGAGGCGGAAACTGCATTAGTTCCCTTCTCAACTCTTAGGACATATCAAGTTAAAAATCATAGATTCTGAGAATTCAACACTAGCTTGCACCAAGCCTCCTCAACTATAAGATGGAGGTGGAAAACATACTGGTTTACGGTTTATCTCATTTGCTGAACAGACAGAGGTAGAATGACATGGCTTTTGAGAGACAAACTCAAGTTTGCTCAAACCTTCCTCATTAGGAGAGACTAGAGGGGAGAACACTATAGATCACACACCTCATAACCAACTTCCTCTCTTGTAGAGACCAAGTTTGAACTGCATGCATTCTGAGAAACTGACACTAGGTCCACCCATCTTTTCCATAGGATGTACTGAGTGAAAGGTAGTGCACACTAGGTCACCTCTGTCCTTATCCGTTAGATAGGTCATGGGTATTAAATCTTGGGTTCTGAAAGAGAAGGATTACCTCCCTACAATCCTCTTTAGTAAACTGGACTGGGTTGGAGATCCTCCAACTTCCCTCTTTAACTCCTCCATAGGGCAGATTAAGTTATGATGACATTGATTCTGAGAGTCAGAGCCTAGCTTACTCCAAGCCTCCTCCATTGGATACAGTGACAAGAAGAATACATTATATAACTCCTAACCCCCTATCTGGAACTGACCATGTTCGAGAATTCTAATAGACATTAGTTTCCTTCAATCCTCCATCTGATAGACTGAAACACAGAGCAAATTGACAACATGGATTCTGAGAAACAGACACTAGCTTCCTCTAAGGCTCATTCATACAGCAGTCTGAGTTGGAGAGCACACTCATTCGCTACTATCCTCCTGTGTAGGACAGATCAAGGTTAGGACAATGTTGACAGAAGTTTCTGTCCTGCCCGGTCCCACAGCTATTCAGTCCCAAAGAAACACACAGAGGCCTACATTAATTATAAAATGTTTGACCAATTATCTCAGCCTTCTTATTAACTAACTTTTATATCTTAAATTATCCCATAATTCTAGTCTGTGTTAGCCACGTGGCTTGGTACTTTTTATCAGTGAGGCATTCTCATATTGCTTCCTCTGCATCTGGGTGACAACTGCAGACTGAGCCTTTCCTCTTCCCAGAATTCTATCTTGTCACCTTGCATATACTTCCTACCTGACTACTGGTCAATCAGAATTTTATGAAACCAATACAAGTGACAAATCTTTATAGGTTACAAGACCATTGTCCCACAGTTGAACAATATGGATTCTCAGAGACAGACAGTATCTCCCTTAAACCCTACTCTGAACAATAGCTGGAGAACATGTTAGTTCTTTTCTGAACTCCTCCACAGGACGTATCAAGTCAGAAAAATGGGATTTTGAGACTCCATCCCTGGTTTCCTCTTGTCGGCCTTATTTGGGTAGACTAGACTGGAGAACAATACCAATTTATTCCTAACATTTCCTTAGCTTGAAAGACAACAAAACAGCATGAATTATGGATTCTGAGAGACAGTTGCTAGCTTCCTCCAATCTTCAATCTTAGGATAGGCTGGACTGGATAGCACACTACTTTACTCCTCATATCCTTTGTTGTACAGACTGTGTTTGAACTGCATTCACTGTGAGAGACAATATTAGCTCCCTTCATCTCTTTTCCATAGGATGTACTTAGGTATAAAGAACTGTGTAAATTCTATTTTTAGCTGTAGGATAGATCACAGATTTAAAAAAAAAACAACTGCATTTGAGAGACACACACTAAATCCATCATAGTCTCCCCAGTAGAACAGAACGAGGATGGATATACAAGTTCATCCTAACTATAGGACAGATTGAGGTTAAAACAACATAGATTATGAGTGAGAGGAGGGAAGAAAGGCAAAGAAAGGCAGAGAAGGAGAAAGTGATATAGGTAGAAAGGTAGAGGGAGAGAAAGAGAGAAGAAGAAGGAGAAGAAGAAGAAGAAGAAGAAGAAGAAGAAAGAGAGAGAGAGAGAGAGAGAGAGAGAGAGAGAGACTAGCTCCTCCCAAGAACCTTTCACATATATAACTTATCTGAAAGGCATATTAGTTCATTTCTAATATTTTTCATGGGACAGATGAAGGTTATCAAAACACTGATTCTGTGAGACAGGCCCTACTTCCCTAAAAACCCCTTCTGTAGGACAGACTTATATGCAGGACATCCTAGAACATTCGTAACTTTATCTGTATGAAAAACCTATGGAGACACAAATCCCTCCCTTGTCTTCTTCCCACCCAAACTCCCCCTCTTCCATGCACCCACCATTGATGCCCAAACTTTTGGAGACCCAAATCCCTCCCTTTTCTTCTTCCCACCCAAACTCCCCCTCTTCCATGCACCCACCATTGATGCCCAAACTTTGGAGACCCAAATCCCTCCCTTGTCATCTACCCACCCAAACTCCCTCTCTTCCATGCACCCACAATTGATGCCCAAACCTTTGGAGACACAAATCCCTCCCTTGACTTCTACCCACCCAAACTCCCTCATTTTTCACACACTCACCATTACTGCCCCAAACCTTTGGAGACCCAAATCCCTTCCTTGTCTTCTTCCCACCCAAACTCCCACTCTTCCATGCACCCATCATTGATGCCCAAACATTTGGAGACCCAAATCCCTCCCTTGTCTTCTACCAACCCAAACTCCCCCTCTTCCATGCACCCACTATGACTGTTCCTAACCTAGTGAAGAACAAATCTCTCCGTTGCCATTCACCCACCCATCTTCCCTCTCTTCTCCTATAACCATCATTTTTCCTTCCCTTTCCTGGTTTCACCTTTAGTCACTGTAAAAGACACATAGCTTTTCAACTAAATTGAATTTATTTTCAATTTAAGAAATTTATACCAATGCAATTTTCTTTGTCATATTTGGGCATTCCCTGTCTTCATGATAGCCATCTTATTGGATCTCCCCCTCATCAGCTGCTGCGACCACGCTTGCTTCTCCAGTAGTGTGCACCTCGGCTTCCTTTTCAGGCTCTTTCTCCATAGGTTCAGGCATTGCAGTAACAGCTTTCACTTTGATTTTCTTCCGTTCGAGGGCAGCTGCCTCTTCGGCCTCCCTCTTCCTCTTGTTCTTCTTCTTCCTGTGTTTGCTTTTCTTGTGTGCCTGGAATGGCAAGAGGTGAACACAAGAATTAGTTAATAGAGGGAGAAGTCAGGAGAGGCATGTGAAGGACACTTTGTTGGAAGAGGTGAGAATTGATAAGGGATTTATGCCAGGAAGGAGAGAGGTAGTGACTTTAGGTAAGAGTAAATGAGTAGAGGAGGGAGCTCCAGTAGGGTTTGTCAACTCACCTTTCCGCACGACATGTAAGGTGGATACTGCTTTAGAGCTGCCTTTGTCTTCATCATAAGGACTGGCCCATTCGCTGCCATCGGAACATCACTACAGGATGTTGGGAGGTCCATGTCGGACAGTGATTCCTTAGGTTCCTTTGCTAGACTCTCCATCACCAAGTCGCATGAGCGCGTGTTGTTTCTCCCTCGAGGGGCTGTGAACAACTGGCAGGGTAGGGAAGGCCACACCCTCAGACCTGAGTCATCATCAAGGTCTCGACCAATAGTAGGTGAGCTTGTGCTCTGACATCACAAAGCCTGGTTCTGACCCACAAGAATGCCTGGGGAAGGAAGGAACAAATAGTGGACTGTACCACTCCTGACACTTTGATGATAGGGGGAAGATATTGAGAAGGCAAAGAGAGTTTGGGTTTAGATGGAGACTTTGTTTAATAACTCTAAGGCAAATTTTCCACCTCAACCTTTTTTTACATATCTACCTTTGTTGTGGTAGAACACATGACAGATCATTTGCTTCTCCAAATCCTTCAACAATACCATCCCTGTCAATGGTTTAGTCCAAAATGTCCGCCTCAATCTTTGGCTAGTATCTTGAATGTCTTCCCTAAAATCATTCCCAAATAACATTCCTACTCCATGGCTTAGCCTGTTGACCGTACACACACACAGTCACACACACTCACACACACACACACACACACACACACACACGCGCGAATACTTGCATCTCCACATTCCTCTGTACCTAATGAATATACGCAAACCAGTGTCCATATCTTGTCTGGCTGTGTAGCAACAAATCATGGCCTCCAGGCTTCCACCTTATCCCAAGTCAGGTGACGCAGCCTAGCCTCAATATCTCTTTTACTGTGGTGAGCATACAGCCTCCTTTTATATACTCACTCACCTAAGGAGGCTTTCTACAACCAACATAAGCCCAGTCCATAACCAGGGTTCTCCTATCTTCTGGTGTCTAGCCTATTGAGAATATCACACAGTATTAGACACTTGATTTTTAACATTCTGTTATGTATAACCTGGAAACCAAAAGAAATGTTCAATCTTGGTCTGGACTCCTTGCCTTATAGTAGTGAATTTTAGGCTTCAACATGTTGCAGCCTATTTAGAACATTTTTCCTATATTATAGAGAACATCTGGGCTACAGCCAGATATAATCCTATTTAGATAAACCAACAGGGGTCTTAGAGTTGCCCATACCTCTTCACACCATACCCAGACTTCCTATGTCCCCCTCCAGGATTTATCCAGGTGAAGATATCCATACTCTGTAATTGGTTTTCCATATTCAGTGGAATTTATCCTAGATTGAATAGTCCCTGTCCCATCAAAGAATGGACCCTTGCACTCTGCAGTAGTGATTTTTGGCATGTTTTAGGGACACAAATATCAAAACACAGCATGATCCCACCAGCTACTACTATTCTGTAGCCAACACTGGGAGTTCCCCAACACTTATCATACCTGTACTGGCTAATGGAATAACCCCACTCCTTATGAAAAGTTATCGTGTCCTCCTAAAGTTCGAACCTAGTGAATATTTCCTGTTCCAAATACTGTTTTTCCACATCCCTCCAAACATAGCTCATATTGATGTGGGATTCCCTTTTGTATATCTATGTAGCATTATGATCCATACCAGTAAGGCTCTCACTGGTAGCTGCTGGTTTTCTCCTTCAGCAGCTACATGGCATCTCCCTGACTCTGCCTACTTTCTCTCTATATCTCTGTTCAGATTTCCTGCCTGGCTATATTCTACTAATCGATTGCCCAAAGCATCTTCTTGAATAACCAATGGTAATAAAACATATTCATAGCATATAGGATTCCTAGTCCCATCAAATCCTCCTGTGCTGTAGACAACATATACATTCCCACTGAGACAACCCCAACCTCATCAAACCACAGGATCTCTGGCTGACAACATAATATCACAGCATGCCAAGACTGTCCAAATCCTTCTACAATGCCAAGAGAAGTAAGTGCACCTTTCGAGCAGATAATTCTTTTCCTACTCCAGTAGAGTCCAGACCTGATGAAACATCCAGTGAGAACTCTAAAAGAGCTGTTTTCTCACACTTACAGTGACTTTTAGCTGTTTGCTGAGTTCCAAACCCTAGGCTCCATCTTAGTCCTACCGTGCTTTGATAGATAGTTCTAAGCTTCTGCTGGCACTTTCCCTCCAACTGGCCTTGTCCTAGCACATTCTTTTGTGCTGTATCCAGCATCTACATTCCCAACAGTAACCATCCTACCTGAATCCATCTGCAGGATGATTCCGATGCCTAAACCACTTCATTATATAACCAGACATCCCACAACCACCAGGACCCAACTTTAGCCAATTGAGTAACCCACTACACACAAGTGAATATTTGATTTTCCACATGCTGTCTGACTTACAGCTGCCTCATGTGCCTTGCATCTGCAAATTTTAGGCCTGTGAAGGTTTTCAAAGCCTTCAGCCAAGACTAGGTCCAGCAACTCCTTCTTTGGTACAGTCAACAGTTAGGCTCCCCTGAATTTAACACACCTACACCCATGCATGAATTAGTTGCCCTGCTTTCACAACTCCATTTCCAATCCAGACTTTCCATATCTTCCCCAAAGACCAAGCCCAGAATATTTCCCCTACCAGATAGCGTTTCCCCATATGCCAACAAACAGATCATAAGTCACTACAAGTGTCCAAGTCTAGTTTTTGCCACTGATATTCTTGCATGTTGTAGTAATGCTCACAGGATTCAACAGAGTTCCAAATGTGAGGGCCGAATCCCAGCATCTACTCCTGTCCTCCAACCAACATACATTGTCCTACAAGGACCTGCGCTGCTTGAATCTACATATAGTACTCATTTTGCTAACTATCTTACCCGAATCCAAATTCTGTATTCCTGAGTCCTCCACCATGGTATGGCCTGGTAAGTACTCACTCCCTCACAACCAGATATTTCATATTCTATCTCTATCTGGATCTAGCCTCTTTCCCAAAGTCATTATACAAATTTAGTTTGATCACATAAGTAGCAATATCTAGGCTTCTATAATTTCGGAAATCCCATGTCTTGGCCTTCCACGTGTGCGATTGCCGACATACATGCAGCAGACAAGTTGCTACCTTCACCCACCCACAGTACCCTCTGTGTTACCTGCAGCACCCTACTCTACCACATTCCTAATGTTCTCCTCCAGGAACTGGCTTCTTATTTAAGCCACCAACCAATACTTGTTTTCCATATTCATCTGCATCTAGCTTGAGTTTAACAGCCAGCACCCCTGCATAATCTGGCTGTTTGCCTCTTGAGTCAAGGGTCTTCTAGGGAGTATGGTCCCAAATAACTCAGCTCAGACTATTCTCAGGAATCCTCCTTTTCTGTCGTGAACATCTAGGCTTTGCTAGCACTTACCCTGCATTAATACATCCACGGGACACTTTAGGTACAGTATAGAGCATTATTCCTTATTCAGATTTTCTATGTCTTCCCAGGTTTTAACTTGTTTAGTTTAGTTACCCACTCAGTACTTTGTACATAGAGGGCTTGATCTACCCAAGTTGCAACAACCAGTGTCCTGGTCTTCTCCAGCTGCCTCTATAGCAATCTCCGGCATTCTTAGACCCATCAACTTTTTTTGTGCTGTTGACAGCATCTAGATTCCCACAAAGACTATCAGTCTCTCATAGAACCAGAGGAGTTGTGGCTGCCCTACATGACCATTCTATCCCCAGACTATCAGAATACTCCTCCATCGTCTAGATTTCAGAGCACTGCTCTGCATCCTATCATTGTTTTTCTAATACAGTGGAGTCCAGACTGGATGGAACATCCAGTGTCATCCCTAGATTTCAATAGTAGTGACTTCTAGCTGTTGGTGGGGTTCCAAATCCTTTGTTCCATCTTAGTCCCACCATGGTCTCTTAGGCTGAATGCAACATATAGTGTCCTGCATGAATCTCCTGAAACAACACTTACACACAGGACACTCTAGGCTACCTATACAACACAACTTAATACCCAGATTTCCCAGAATACCCATGTACTCCCCAGAGTCAAGCCTGTAGACTAACACCAAATGTACTCATCATACATGATTTTCTACAACTTGCTGAATTGATCACAGTACTCTAGCCTACATAGACAACCTATAACACATAACAGGTGCCTCTAGGATTCGGTAGGGTGTAAAATCTCACACCCCAGCACAGCCCTCCATCTATTCATGTGCTATAGTTAACATTTAGTTTTTCTACAATAGTTGTCCTATCTATGGCCACAGGACTAGATGTTCACTATACCATGGCACTCTATACACAAACTTCCCATCCACTCCCCAGAGTCTAGTTACTGAAACTCCAAACACAACCCAATATTTCTGTTTTCATGTCATGCAAAACATAAATCCCATGCTGCATGCAGTTTGGCACAGATGTCTGGACTCCTAGCCTTGCTGTAATGACCCCTAGAATTCAACAAGGTCCCCATTCCTTGGCCCTAGCCTATGCCAAGCATTTTGTCCTTGGCTGTAGCCTACATCTATGCTCCCATAGGGATGTACCCTAGCCCTGTCTACCCACATCTACTTTCAGAAAGCCTTGTGACACATAAAATACACCAATAAATACACAGACTTCCTGTGGTCTCCTCCTGGGTGAGCCTGGTGTTTACATCCCTATCTGACATTTTATTTTCTGGCGTAACTAGAATGGTCGAACATCCAGTGACCATGACTAGTGTGGCTATGAGTTCCTTGTACTTGATGGCTCTAGGCTTCTGCAGACTCTGGTTCCTCCAACTGACCTTGTCCTAGCCTATTCCTTTGTGCTATATCCAACTTCCATACTCTCAACTTGAACCATTCTACCTTCATTCAATCACAAGTGACATTTAAATGATTAAGCCACCTATCTTTGTCCCTAGACATCCCACATGCTCGGCCTCCAGGGTTTAGCCTAGTGAGTAATAACCAACACAAACATGAATACTTGTTTTTCCACATGCAGCCTGACCTACTAGAACCACATTTGCCTTCCATTTGCGAGCTTTAGGCATCTACAGGTTTGAATGTGTGCAGACAAGCTTAGGCCCAGCAACTTCTACTATGCTTTAGTGAACAGCTAGGCTCCCTCTGCACGAAACGTTCGTGCACACATGCCCAGACTGTCCATATCCTCCTACAAAGACTATAGAGGTATGCACCCTTCTGCAGAGATAATTGTTTTCCCAAACTAGTGGAGTCCAGACCATCTACTGGCATCCCTAGAAGAGTGCTTGTTCTCACTCGCAATGACTTACTTGTATCTACCTATCTGTCTATCTATCTATCTATCTATTTTTAATTCGAGAGAAGGCTTCTCTACGTAACTTTGAAGTCTATTTTTGCACTAGCTCTGTAGACCAGGTTGGCTTCACACTCACAGAGATCCTCCTGCCTCTGCCTCCCAAGTGCTATGATTAAAGTCATGCACCACCACCACCCATCCTTGTAGTGACTTCTAACTTTTGTCAATGTCCGAAAACCTTTGCTTCATGTTCTTCTTTGCTATAGGTAAGATCTTGGTTCCTGCATGAAGTTCCTGTTACAACACTTAGCCACAGAACACTGTGTGCTGCCTATACAACCCAACTCTGTACTCAGATTCCCCATGACCTCTCCAGAGTCAGGCCTGTTAATTATCCCTAACATACTCATCATAAATGTTTTTGCACATCCTGCTGAATCTATACCAGTACCCCAGCCTAGACAAACAACTTATACTTCAGAGCAGAGGCCTTCAGGCTTCATCATGGTCCCAAATCTCATACACCCCCAATTTCAGTGCTATAAGGAACAATTAGAGTGCCACTAGTACTTGCCCTATCCACAGCCACAGGACTAGATGTTGACTATACTACCCCTCTCTATACACAAACTTTCTGTGTTCTCTTCCAGGGCCTAGTCTATTGGATATTCCACATACATCCCAATATTTCTGTTTTCGTATACTGTAGCGTGTAAATCATGAGCCTTAGGCAGTGCCACCATAGTAGCCTGAAATCTTTGCCTTGCAGTAATGATCTCTAACTTCAACAAAGTCCTAAATCCTAGTTCCCAGTTTAGTCCCAGTATTTCATCCTTTGCTCTAGCCTACATGGTGTGCTCCTGGGAGGATCATCAGTCGTCGTACCAAACTAAGAATATTGCATACTATATTAATGAACAACCTAGAAAGATATGTCCATGAATGCAATAGTGGTACAAACTTTCTGGGAATAATCAGCTCCTTAAGAGTGAATTTAAGGTCTACTCTATAGAAAGCAACACATGCCTGCTGCTGTAAGCTTTGTCGAGAACATATGGTTATGGAGATCCAAGGCCCCAGTATTGAACCTCATACTATTATTTTGTTAAATGAATGAAGTATCAAGCTTCACTCTACATTCATATCTCGATAACTACAGATTAGTGCAGTTCTCAGACCTCCTCAGAGACCTTGGTGCAGTAGATTATGTTTAAAAAAGACATTCACAACTGGTCATCCTGGAAAAAAAATGAGAGTATGTGCAATGGGATATTTGTAGCCCTCTCTTCAAGACTCAGGTACCATTGCAGGGAGCATTTAAAAAGATTTTATGAGTCTGAGGCTGCAGATGCCAAGAGTGAAATTGTGATCTCAAGACATGACAGAGTCATTGCTCTCACAAATACAGAGCCGTCGTGATTGCATGCAAAGGCCTGTGTAAGATGAGGCCAGGTCATATTCCAGTATGCTTGGTGACTAAGCACTCAAATATATGCCAGTATGGTATCCATCCACATTAACTCTCACACTTCTCTAGAAGCCACCAACTGTCAGGAGTTTGCAAGTTAGACTCTCGAGCCCTCCTACAGTGCATCTTTGACTATGGGGGATGGCTCAGAAGTCTGTACCTCTAACTGACAAACTACTGACAGTTGGTGGCTTCTAGAGAAATGTGACAGTTAATGAAAGGGAATGAAAAACAGGCTCTCATGTACTTGAATACTTACTTAGTTACCAAGAAGTGCAACTGTTTGGGAAATTAGGAGGTGTGACCATGCTGGAATGCATATAGCCTTTGTGGATAATATATGTCACTGAGGGTGGGTTTTGAGGTTTACATTCCCACATCAGGCCTCGTCTCTCTCTCTCTCTACCTACTACTGATGAATCAGTTGGTATGGACTCAACAACAGGCCCAGTGCCGTGTTTGCCTGAATCCTGACATGATGATCATGAATTAATTTCCTAAAATTATAGGCAAGCATCCAATTATCTAGTGATAAAGAGATCCAGAGACCCTTTCAAGTCTCTTGCATCTTGAAGTCCTGAACTGAGATTAGAGTTTAGCTAGAGGGACAGGGTATTGACATATAAGCAGTTGTGGTCAGGAGGTGGCATCTACCCTCCCTTAGCTCACCCATCATTGTCTAATTGTTAGTCTTATCTGGCAAGGTGGTTTGATAGTAGGAATTGTGTGAAATCTCTTTAAGAAGACAAGGTTTTCCTTTGGGTAGAGAACATTGCTTTACATGGCATGAGATTTCTGTAGAAATACTCATTACGTTGACGTCAATGATTTGACTGTTCTGATAGATCAAGCTACACAATTGTCTCATTAGTATATCCTCATTTCTGCTAGGCCTGTTATGTAAGCAGCCCATTCTAAAAGCCCTATTAAAACACAAATTTTTTATAAAGGATAACCAAGGGTAAACCTGTCACTTCAAATTACCATTCCTTTCACTGAGATGTGATCAGTAGATTTGAGTTTGCTGGGTGATTATTGCTCCTGGGGAGATTTCCTTACTTACATTGGATGGTGAGGTATAAAACCAACATTCAAAAAAAGTTGCCAAACAGGAAACATAACAGCTATTTGTGGGGATAACTGTCACTCACACACTTCACCTCAGATTGGTTGAGACATTCATACTGTGAAGTTTTGCCCGGATCTTGCAAAATACATGGATGGTGGAGCACAGTCTTCTTCATCCGTATCTATGAGATTAGATAAATGTAGCAATTTGGATTCAATGCTCCATAATTACCTCTATGAGTCTTACAGTGCATGTGTGGTATGACCCTCAAATCTGTGGGAACCAAAGTCCCTTCTTTGTCATATGCTAACCCAAATTTTCTTCTTTTTATATATCAAACCATATTCCTTTTCTGGCCTCTATCCCTATAGTATACAAAATGTCAGATTTTCCATCTTCAACACCAAAGAGTCTTCTGTGTCATATACCCACCTAAATCAATTTTCTAGGCCTCAACTTGAAATTTGAGTTCAAGGTGTGGTTCACACAATACACGCAATCAAATCCATCTTTATCGTAAATTCATGAAAATTGTTTATCTGCAATCAAACTTTGTAAAACCATAATCTCTCTCATATCATATACCAACCCAATCTCTCTCTCTCTCTCTCTCTCTCTCTCTCTCTCTCTCTCTCTCTCCCCACTGTTGCTGCCTTCATCCTTATGAGACCACATCCCTCCTTTGTCATCTGCCTATCCACACTACCTCTCTTGCCATATAGCCAATATTTCTTCCCTAAAACCTTATCAGACACAAATCTCTCCCTTTCATTCAACCAAGTGAACTCCCTCTCTCGCCATGTACCCACTATTTCTGGCCCCATCCTTCCAAGTCACTCATTCCTCCTTAGCCATACACCAAACCTAATACTCTCTCTTATAATGTTTCCACCATTTCCTCCCCCAAACGTTGTGATGGCCCAATCTGCCCCATGTCATGTACTCACCCAAACTCCCTCGCTAGCCATATATCCACCATGTCTGCCCCCATCCTGCTGTGACCCAAATCCTTCTCTTGCCATATGCCCACTGAAAATTCTTCTATTTTCATGTAACCACACAATTTCCTGTCTTGTGATGTAACCACCATTTCTTCCCCCAAACATGTCAGACCCAAATATATCCATGTTTATAAGCCCAACAAAACACCCTCTCTTGACATATACCCACCCAAACTCTGTTTCATGAAATATACCAATTATTTCTGCCCCAAACCTTAAGAGACCCAAACACCCCCTGGTCATACAGCTACCCAAACTCCTCTCTGGGCATATACCCATCATTTTGCCACCGGCTTTGTGAGACCCTAATCTCTCCATTGTCGTATGCCCATCCAAAGTATTTCTCTTGCTACATACTCACCATTGCTGCCCCTAAAGTGTATAAGACCCAAATCCCTCCCTTGTCATTTACCCAGCATACTCCCTCTGTTCCTATATATCCACCATTTCTGACGCCATCTTTCTGAGACCCTAATCCCACCCTTCATATAATAACCCAAACTCCTCTCTTAACAGATACTCATGATTTCTGCCACCTGAATATTTGAGAATCAAATCCTTCCCTTGTTATGTACCCACCCAAATGTCTCTTATCATTTACCCATCATTACACTCTCCAAAGTATATGAGATCCAACTCCCTTGCCTGGCATTACCCACCCATATTCCCACTCTTTCAAGCTCTCACCATTACTGCCCCAAAATTTTGGAGACACAAATCCCTCCCTTGTCTTCTACCCACACAAAATCCCCCTCTTCAAGGCACCCACCATTGATGCCCAAACTTTTGGAGACACAAATCCCTCCCTTTTTTCCTACCCACCCAAACTCCCTCTCTTCCATGCACCCACAATTGATTCCCAAACCTTTGGAGACACAAATCCCTCCCGTGTCTTCTACCCACCCAAACTCCCTCTCTTTCCATGCACACACCATTACTGCTCCAAACATATGGAAACCCAAATCCCTCCCTTGTCTTCTTCCCACCCAAACTCCCCCTCTTCCATGCACCCACCATTGTTGCCCATACCTTTGGAGACCCAAATCCCACCCTTGTCTTCTTCCCACCCGAATTCCCCCTCTTCCATGCACCCACCATTGTTGCCCAAACCTTTGGAGACCTAAATCCCTCCCTTGTCTTCTACCCACCCATGCTCCCTTTCTTTTCATGCACTCACCATTACTGCCCCAAAATCCCCCTCGTCCAGGCACCCACCAATGATGCCCAAACTTTTGGAGACAAAAATCCCTCCCTTGTTTTCTTCCCACCCAAACTCCCCCTCTTCCATGCACCCATCATTGATGCCCAAACCTTTAAAAACACAAATCCCTCCCTTGTCTCCTACACACCCAAACTCCCTTTCTTCCATGCACCCACAAGTGATGCCCAAACCTTTGGAGACACAAATCCCTCCCTTGTCTTCTGCCAACCCAAGTTCCCTTTCTTTTCATGCACTCACCATTACTGCCCAAATCCTTTGGAGACACAAATCCCTTCCTTGTCTTCTATCCACCCTAACTCCCCCTCTTCCATGCACCCACCATTGATGACCAATTCTTTGGAGACCCAAATCCCTCCCTTGTCATCTTCCCAACCAAACTCCCTTTCTTTTCATGCCCTCACCATTACTGCCCCAAAACTTTGGAGACCCAAATCCCTCCCTTGTCTTCTTCCCACCCAAACTCCCTGTCTTCCATGCACCAACCATTGATGCCCAAACCTTTGGAGACACAAATCCCTCCCTTGTCTCCTACCCACCAAAACTCCCTCTCTTTCCATGCTCTCACCGTTAAAGCCACAAAATTATGGAGACCCTAATCCCTCCCTTGTCTTCTTCCCACACAAACTCGCCTCTTTTATGCACCCACAATTAATGCCCAAACCTTTGTAGACCCAAATCCCTCCCTTGTCTTCTACCAACCCAAACTCCCCCTCTTTCATGAACCCACTATGACTGTCCCAAACCTAGTGAAGAACAAATCTCTCCATTGCCATTCACCCACCCATCTTCCCTCTCTTCTCCTATAACCATCATTTTTCCTCCCCTTTCCTGGTTTCGCCTTTAGTCACTGTAAAAGACACATAGCTTTTCAACTAAATTGAATTTATTTTCAATTTAAGAAATTTATACCAATGCAATTTTCTTTGTCATATTTGGGCATTCCCCGTCTTCATGATAGCCATCTTATTGGCTCCCCCCTCATCGGCTGCTGCGACCACGCTTGCTTCTCCAGTAGTGTGCACCTCGGCTTCCTTTTCAGGCTCCTCCTCCTTAGGTTCAGGCATTGCAGTAACAGCTTTCACTTTGATTTTCTTCCGTTCGAGGGCAGCTGCCTCTTCGGCCTCCCTCTTTCTCTTGTTCCTCTTCTTTGAGGAGTGCTTCCGGTGTTTGCTTTTCTTGTGTGCCTGGAATGGCAAGAGGTGAACACAAGAATTAGTTAATAGAGGGAGAAGTCAGGAGAGGCATGTGAAGGACACTTTGTCGGAAGAGGTGAGAATTGATAAGGGATTTATGCCAGGAAGGAGAGAGGTAGTGACTTTAGGTAAGAGTAAATGAGTAGAGGAGGGAGCTCCAGTAGGGTTCGTCAACTCACCTTTCCGCACACATGTAAGGTGGATACTGCTTTAGAGCTGCCTTTGTCTTCACCATAAGGACTGGCCCGTTCGCTGCCATCGGAACATCACTACTGGATGTTGGGAGGTCCATGTCGGACAGTGATTCCTTAGGTTCCTTTGCTAGAGTCTCCATCACCAAGTCCCTTGAGCGCGTGTTGTTTCTCCCTCGAGGGGCTGTGAACAACTGGCAGAGTAGGGAAGGCCACACCCTCAGACCTGAGTCATCATCAAGGTCTCGACCAATAGTAGGTGAGCTTGTGCTCTGACATCACAAAGCCTGGTTCTGACCCACAAGAATGCCTGGGGAAGGAAGGAACAAATAGTGGACTGTACCACTCCTGACACTTTGATGATAGGGGGAAGATATTGAGAAGGCAAAGAGAGTTTGGGTTTAGATGGAGACTTTGTTTAATAACTCTAAGGCAAATTTTCCACCTCAACCTTTTTTACATATCTACCTTTGTTGTGGTAGAACACATGACAGATCATTTGCTTCTCCAAATTCTTCAACAATGCTATCCCTGTCAATGGTTTAGTCCAAAATGTCCGCCTCAATCTTTGGCTAGTATCTTGAATGTCTTCCCTAAAATCATTCCCAAATAACATTCCTACTCCATGGCTTAGCCTGTTGACCGTACACACACACACACACTCACACACATACACACACACACACACACACACACACACACACACACACACACGAATACTTGCATCTCCACATTCCTCTGTACCTAATGAATATACGCAAACCAGTGTCCATATCTTGTCTGGCTGTGTAGCAACAAATCATGGCCTCCAGGCTTCCACCTTATCCCAAGTCAGGTGACCCAGCCTAGCCTCAATATCTCTTTTACTGTGGTGAGCATACAGCCTCCTTTAATATACTCACTCACCTAAGGAGGCTTTCTACAACCAACATAAGCCCAGTCCATAACCAGGGTTCTCCTATCTTCTGGTGTCTAGCCTATTGAGAATATCACACAGTATTAGACACTTGATTTTTAACATTCTGTTATGTATAACCTGGAAACCAAAAGAAATGTTCAATCTTGGTCTGGACTCCTTGCCTTATAGTAGTGAATTTTAGGCTTCAACATGTTGCAGCCTATTTAGAACATTTTTCCTATATTATAGAGAACATCTGGGCTACAGCCAGATATAATCCTATTTAGATAAACCAACAGGGGTCTTAGAGTTGCCCATACCTCGTCACACCATACCCACTTCCTATGTCCCCCTCCAGGATTTATCCAGGTGAAGATATCCATACTCTGTAATTGGTTTTCCATATTCAGTGGAATTTATCCTAGATTGAATAGTCCCTGTCCCATCAAAGAATGGACCCTTGCACTCTGCAGTAGTGATTTTTGGCATGTTTTAGGGACACAAATCTCAAAACACAGCATGATCCCACCAGCTACTACTATTCTGTAGCCAACACTGAGAGTTCCCCAACACTTATCATACCTGTACTGGCTAATGGAATAACCCCACTCCTTATGAAAAGTTATCGTGTCCTCCTAAAGTTCGAACCTAGTGAATATTTCCTGTTCCAAATACTGTTTTTCCACATCCCTATAAAACATAGCTCATATTGATGTGGGATTCCCTTTTGTATATCTATGTATCATTATGATCCATTCCAGTAAGGCTCTCACTGGTAGCTGCTGGTTTTCTCCTTCAGCAGCTACATGGCATCTCCCTGACTCTGCCTACTTTCTCTCTATATCTCTGTTCAGATTTCCTGCCTGGCTATATTCTACTAATCGATTGCCCAAAACATCTTCTTGAATAACCAATGGTAATAAAACATATTCATAGCATATAGGATTCCTAGTCCCATCAAATCCTCCTGTGCTGTAGACAACATATACATTCCCACTGAGACAACCCCAACCTCATCAAACCACAGGATCTCTGGCTGACTACATAATATCACAGCATGCCAAGACTGTCCAAATCCTTCTACAATGCCAAGAGAAGTAAGTGCACCTTTCGAGCAGATAATTCTTTTCCTACTCCAGTAGAGTCCAGACCTGATGAAACATCCAGTGAGAACTCTAAAAGAGCTGTTTTCTCACACTTACAGTGACTTTTAGCTGTTTGCTGAGTTCCAAACCCTAGGCTCCATCTTAGTCCTACCATGCTTTGATAGATAATTCTAAGCTTCTGCTGGCACTTTCCCTCCAACTGGCCTTGTCCTAGCACATTCTTTTGTGCTGTATCCAGCATCTACATTCCCAACAGTAACCATCCTACCTGAATCCATCTGCAGGATGATTCCGATGCCTAAACCACTTCATTATATAACCAGACATCCCACAACCACCAGGACCCAACTTTAGCCAATTGAGTAACCCACTACACACAAGTGAATATTTGATTTTCCACATGCTGTCTGACTTACAGCTGCCTCATGTGCCTTGCATTTGCAAATTTTAGGCCTGTGAAGGTTTTCAAAGCCTTCAGCCAAGACTAGGTCCAGCAACTCCTTCTTTGGTACAGTCAACAGTTAGGCTCCCCTGAATTTAACACACCTACACCCATGCATGAAATAGTTGCCCTGCTTTCACAACTCCATTTCCATTCCAGACTTTCCATATCTTCCCCAAAGACCAAGCCCAGAATATTTCCCTTACCAGATAGCGTTTCCCTATATGCCAACAAACAGATCATAAGTCACTACAACTGTCAAAGTCTAGTTTTTGCCACTGATATTCTTGCATGTTGTAGTAATGCTCACAGGATTCAACAGAGTTCCAAATGTGAGGGCCGAATCCCAGCATCTACTCCTATCCTCCAACCAACATACATTGTCCTACAAGGACCTGCGCTGCTTGAATCTACATATAGTACTCATTTTGCTAACTATCTTACCCGAATCCAAATTCTGTATTCCTGAGTCCTCCACCATGGTATGGCCTGGTAAGTACTCACTCCCTCACAACCAGATATTTCATATTCTATCTCTATCTGGATCTAGCCTCTTTCCCAAAGTCATTATACAAATTTAGTTTGATCACCTAAGTAGCAATATCTAGGCTTCTATAATTTCGGAAATCCCATGTCTTGGCCTTCCACGTGTGCGATTGCCGACATACATGCAGCAGACAAGTTGCTACCTTCACCCACCCACAGTACCCTCTGTGTTACCTGCAGCACCCTACTCTACCACATTCCTAATGTTCTCCTCCAGGAACTGGCTTCTTATATAAGCCACCAACCAATACTTGTTTTCCATATCCATCTGCATCTAGCTTGAGTTTAACAGCCAGCACCCCTGCATAATCTGGCTGTTTGCCTCTTGATTCAAGGGTCTTCTCGGGAGTATGGTCCCAAATAACTCAGCTCAGACTATTCTCAGGAATCCTCCTTTTCTGTCGTGAACATCTAGGCTTTGCTAGCACTTACCCTGCACTAATACATCCACGGGACACTTTAGGTACAGTATAGAGCATTATTCCTTATTCAGATTTTCTATGTCTTCCCAGGTTTTAACTTGTTTAGTTTAGTTACCCACTCAGTACTTTGTACATAGAGGGCTTGATCTACCCAAGTTGCAACAACCAGTGTCCTTGTCTTCTCCAGCTGCCTCTATAGCAATCTCCGGCATTCTTAGACCCATCAACTTTTTCTGTGCTGTTGACAGCATCTAGATTCCCACAAAGACTATCAGTCTCTCATAGAACCAGAGGAGTTGTGGCTGCCCTACATGACCATTCTATTCCCAGACTATCAGAATACTCCTCCATCGTCTAGATTTCAGAGCACTGCTCTGCATCCTATCATTGTTTTTCTAATCCAGTGGAGTCCAGACTGTATGGAACATCCAGTGTCATCCCTAGATTTCAATAGTAGTGACTTCTAGCTGTTGGTAGGGTTCCAAATCCTTTGTTCCATCTTAGTCCCACCATGGTCTCTTAGGCTGAATGCAACATATAGTGTCCTGCATGAATCTCCTGAAACAACACTTACACACAGGACACTCTAGGCTACCTATACAACACAACTTAATACCCAGATTTCCCAGAATACCCATGTACTCCCCAGAGTCAAGCCTGTAGACTAACACCAAATGTACTCATCATACATGATTTTCTACAACTTGCTGAATTGATCACAGTACTCTAGCCTACATAGACAAACTATAACACATAACAGGTGCCTCTAGGATTCAGTAGGGTGTAAAATCTCACACCCCAGCACAGCCCTCCATCTATTCATGTGCTATAGTTAACATTTAGTATTTCTACAATAGTTGTCCTATCTATGGCCACAGGACTAGATGTTCACTATACCATGGCACTCTATACACAAACTTCCCATCCACTCCCCAGAGTCTAGTTACTGAAACTCCAAACACAACCCAATATTTCTGTTTTCATGTCATGCAAAACATAAATCCCATGCTGCATGCAGTTTGGCACAGATGTCTGGACTCCTAGCCTTGCTGTAATGACCCCTAGAATTCAACAAGGTCCCCATTCCTTGGCCCTAGCCTATGCCAAGCATTTTGTCCTTGGCTGTAGCCTACATCTATGCTCCCATAGGGATGTACCCTAGCCCTGTCTACCCACATCTACTTTCAGAAAGCCTTGTGACACATAAAATACACCAATAAATACACAGACTTCCTGTGGTGTCCTCCTCGGAGAGCCTGGTGTTTACATCCCTATCTGACATTTTATTTTCTGGCGTAACTAGAATGGTCGAACATCCAGTGACCATGACTAGTGTTTCTATGAGTTCGTTGTACTTGATGGCTCTAGGCTTCTGCAGACTCTGGTTCCTCCAACTGACCTTGTCCTAGCCTATTCCTTTGTGCTATATCCAACTTCCATACTCTCAACTTGAACCATTCTACCTTCATTCAATCACAAGTGACATTTAAATGATTAAGCCACCTATCTTTGTCCCTAGACATCCCACATGCTCGGCCTCCAGGGTTTAGCCTAGTGAGTAATAACCAACACAAACATGAATACTTGTTTTTCCACATGCAGCCTGACCTACTAGAAACACACTTGCCTTCCATTTGTGAGCTTTAGGCATCTACAGGTTTGAATGTGTGCAGACAAGCTTAGGCCCTACAACTTCTACTATGCTTTAGTGAACAGCTAGGCTCCCTCTGCACTCAACGTTCTTGCACACATGCCCAGACTGTCCATATCCTCCTATAAAGTCGATAGAGGTATGCACCCTTCTGCAAAGATAATTGTTTTCCCAAACTAGTGGAGTCCAGACCATCTAGTGGCATCCCTAGAATAGTGCTTGTTCTCCCTCGCAATGACTTACTTATATCTACCTATCTGTCTATCTATCTATCTATTTTTAATCTGAGGGAAGGCTTCTCTATGTAACTTTGAAGTCTATGTGTGCACTAGCTCTGTAGACCAGGTTGGCTTCACACTTACAGAGATCCTCCTGCCTCTGCCTCCCAAGTGCTATGATTAAAGTCATGCACCACCACCACCGATCCTTGTAGTGACTTCTAACTTTTGTCAATGTCCGAAATCCTTTGATTCATGTTCTTCTTTGCTATAGGTAAGATCTTGGTTCCTGCATGAAGTTCCTGTTACAACACTTAGCCACAGAACACTGTGTGCTGCCTATACAACCCAACTCTGTACTCAGATTCCCCATGACCTCTCCAGAGTCAGGCCTGTTAATTATCCCTAACATACTCATCATAAGTGTTTTTGCACATCCTGCTGAATCTATACCAGTACCCCAGCCTAGACAAACTTCAGAGCAGAGGCCTTCAGGCTTCATCATGGTCCCAAATCTCATACACCCCCAATTTCAGTGCTATAAGGAACAATTAGAGTGCCACTAGTACTTGCCCTATCCACAGCCACAGGACTAGATGTTGACTATACTACCCCTCTCTATACACAAACTTTCTGTTTTCTCTTCCAGGGCCTAGTCTATTGGATATTCCACATACATCCCAATATTTCTGTTTTCGTATACTGTAGCGTGTAAATCATGAGCCTTAGGCAGTGCCACCATAGTAGCCTGAAATCTTTGCCTTGCAGTAATGATCTCTAACTTCAACAAAGTCCTAAATCCTAGTTCCCAGTTTAGTCCCAGTATTTCATCCTTTGCTCTAGCCTACATGGTGTGCTCCTGGGAGGATCATCAGTCGTCGTACCAAACTAAGAATATTGCATACTATATTAATGAACAACCTAGAAAGATATGTCCATGAATGCAATAGTGGTACAAACTTTCTGGGAATAATCAGCTCCTTAAGAGTGAATTTAAGGTCTACTCTATAGAAAGCAACACATGCCTGCTGCTGTAAGCTTTCTCGAGAACATATGGTTATGGAGATCCAAGGCCCCAGTATTGAACCTCATACTATTATTTTGTTAAATGAATGAAGTATCAAGCTTCACGCTACATTCATATCTCGATAACTACAGATTAGTGCAGTTCTCAGACCTCCTCAGAGACCTTGGTGCAGTAGATTATGTTTAAAAAAGACATTCACAACTGGTCATCCTGGAAAAAAAATGAGAGTATGTGCAATGGGATATTTGTAGCCCTCTCTTCAAGACTCAGGTACCATTGCAGGGAGCATTTAAAAAGATTTTATGAGTCTGAGGCTGCAGATGCCAAGAGTGAAATTGTGATCTCAAGACATGACAGAGTCATTGCTCTCACAAATACAGAGCCGTCGTGATTGCATGCAAAGGCCTGTGTAAGATGAGGCCAGGTCATATTCCAGTATGCTTGGTGACTAAGCACTCAAATATATGCCAGTATGGTTTCCATCCACATTAACTCTCACACTTCTCTAGAAGCCACCAACTGTCAGGAGTTTGCAAGTTAGACTCTCGAGCCCTCCTACAGTGCATCTTTGACTATGGGGGATGGCTCAGAAGTCTGTACCTCTAACTGACAAACTACTGACAGTTGGTGGCTTCTAGAGAAATGTGACAGTTAATGAAAGGGAATGAAAAACAGGCTCTCATGTACTTGAATACTTACTTAGTTACCAAGAAGTGCAACTGTTTGGGAAATTAGGAGGTGTGACCATGCTGGAATGCATATAGCCTTTGTGGATAATATATGTCACTGAGGGTGGGTTTTGAGGTTTACATTCCCACATCAGGCCTCGTCTCTCTCTCTCTCTCTACCTACTACTGATGAATCAGTTGGTATGGACTCAACAACAGGCCCAGTGCCGTGTTTGCCTGAATCCTGACATGATGATCATGAATTAATTTCCTAAAATTATAGGCAAGCATCCAATTATCTAGTGATAAAGAGATCCAGAGACCCTTTCAAGTCTCTTGCATCTTGAAGTCCTGAACTGAGATTAGAGTTTAGCTAGAGGGACAGGGTATTGACATATAAGCAGTTGTGGTCAGGAGGTGGCATCTACCCTCCCTTAGCTCACCCATCATTGTCTAATTGTTAGTCTTATCTGGCAAGGTGGTTTGATCGTAGGAATTGTGTGAAATCTCTTTAAGAAGACAAGGTTTTCCTTTGGGTAGAGAACATTGCTTTACATGGCATGAGATTTCTGTAGAAATACTCATTACGTTGACGTCAATGATTTGACTGTTCTGATAGATCAAGCTACACAATTGTCTCATTAGTATATCCTCATTTCTGCTAGGCCTGTTATGTAAGCAGCCCATTCTAAAAGCCCTATTAAAACACAAATTTTTTATAAAGGATAACCAAGGGTAAACCTGTCACTTCAAATTACCATTCCTTTCACTGAGATGTGATCAGTAGATTTGAGTTTGCTGGGTGATTATTGCTCCTGGGGAGATTTCCTTACTTACATTGGATGGTGAGGTATAAAACCAACATTCAAAAAAAGTTGCCAAACAGGAAACATAACAGCTATTTGTGGGGATAACTGTCACTCACACACTTCACCTCAGATAGGTTGAGACATTCATACTGTGAAGTTTTGCCCGGATCTTGCAAAATACATGGATGGTGGAGCACAGTCTTCTTCATCCGTATCTATGAGATTAGATAAATGTAGCAATTTGGATTCAATGCTCCATAATTACCTCTATGAGTCTTACAGTGCATGTGTGGTATGACCCTCAAATCTGTGGGAACCAAAGTCCCTTCTTTGTCATATGCTAACCCAAATTTTCTTCTTTTTATATATCAAACCATATTCCTTTTCTGGCCTCTATCCCTATAGTATACAAAATGTCAGATTTTCCATCTTCAACACCAAAGAGTCTTCTGTGTCATATACCCACCTAAATCAATTTTCTAGGCCTCAACTTGAAATTTGAGTTCAAGGTGTGGTTCACACAATACACGCAATCAAATCCATCTTTATCGTAAATTCATGAAAATTGTTTATCTGCCATCAAACTTTGTAAAACCATAATCTCTCTCATATCATATACCAACCCAATCTCTCTCTCTCTCTCTCTCTCTCTCTCTCTCTCTCTCTCTCTCTCTCTCTCCCCACTGTTGCTGCCTTCATCCTTATGAGACCACATCCCTCCTTTGTCATCTGCCTATCCACACTACCTCTCTTGCCATATAGCCAATATTTCTTCCCTAAAACCTTATCAGACACAAATCTCTCCCTTTCATTCAACCAAGTGAACTCCCTCTCTCGCCATGTACCCACTATTTCTGGCCCCATCCTTCCAAGTCACTCATTCCTCCTTAGCCATACACCAAACCTAATACTCTCTCTTATAATGTTTCCACCATTTCCTCCCCCAAACGTTGTGATGGCCCAATCTGCCCCATGTCATGTACTCACCCAAACTCCCTCGCTAGCCATATATCCACCATGTCTGCCCCCATCCTGCTGTGACCCAAATCCTTCTCTTGCCATATGCCCACTGAAAATTCTTCTATTTTCATGTAACCACACAATTTCCTGTCTTGTGATGTAACCACCATTTCTTCCCCCAAACATGTCAGACCCAAATATATCCATGTTTATAAGCCCAACAAAACACCCTCTCTTGACATATACCCACCCAAACTCTGTTTCATGAAATATACCAATTATTTCTGCCCCAAACCTTAAGAGACCCAAACACTCCCTGGTCATACAGCTACCCAAACTCCTCTCTGGGCATATACCCATCATTTTGCCACCGGCTTTGTGAGACCCTAATCTCTCCATTGTCGTATGCCCATCCAAAGTATTTCTCTTGCTACATACTCACCATTGCTGCCCCTAAAGTGTATAAGACCCAAATCCCTCCCTTGTCATTTACCCAGCATACTCCCTCTGTTCCTATATATCCACCATTTCTGACGCCATCTTTCTGAGACCCTAATCCCACCCTTCATATAATAACCCAAACTCCTCTCTTAACAGATACTCATGATTTCTGCCACCTGAATATTTGAGAATCAAATCCTTCCCTTGTTATGTACCCACCCAAATGTCTCTTATCATTTACCCATCATTACACTCTCCAAAGTATATGAGATCCAACTCCCTTGCCTGGCATTACCCACCCATATTCCCACTCTTTCAAGCTCTCACCATTACTGCCCCAAAATTTTGGAGACACAAATCCCTCCCTTGTCTTCTACCCACACAAAATCCCCCTCTTCAAGGCACCCACCATTGATGCCCAAACTTTTGGAGACACAAATCCCTCCCTTTTTTCCTACCCACCCAAACTCCCTCTCTTCCATGCACCCACAATTGATTCCCAAACCTTTGGAGACACAAATCCCTCCCGTGTCTTCTACCCACCCAAACTCCCTCTCTTTCCATGCACACACCATTACTGCTCCAAACATATGGAAACCCAAATCCCTCCCTTGTCTTCTTCCCACCCAAACTCCCCCTCTTCCATGCACCCACCATTGTTGCCCATACCTTTGGAGACCCAAATCCCACCCTTGTCTTCTTCCCACCCGAATTCCCCCTCTTCCATGCACCCACCATTGTTGCCCAAACCTTTGGAGACCTAAATCCCTCCCTTGTCTTCTACCCACCCATGCTCCCTTTCTTTTCATGCACTCACCATTACTGCCCCAAAATCCCCCTCGTCCAGGCACCCACCAATGATGCCCAAACTTTTGGAGACAAAAATCCCTCCCTTGTCTTCTTCCCACCCAAACTCCCCCTCTTCCATGCACCCATCATTGATGCCCAAACCTTTAAAAACACAAATCCCTCCCTTGTCTCCTACACACCCAAACTCCCTTTCTTCCATGCACCCACAAGTGATGCCCAAACCTTTGGAGACACAAATCCCTCCCTTGTCTTCTGCCAACCCAAGTTCCCTTTCTTTTCATGCACTCACCATTACTGCCCAAATCCTTTGGAGACACAAATCCCTTCCTTGTCTTCTATCCACCCTAACTCCCCCTCTTCCATGCACCCACCATTGATGACCAATTCTTTGGAGACCCAAATCCCTCCCTTGTCATCTTCCCAACCAAACTCCCTTTCTTTTCATGCCCTCACCATTACTGCCCCAAAACTTTGGAGACCCAAATCCCTCCCTTGTCTTCTTCCCACCCAAACTCCCTGTCTTCCATGCACCAACCATTGATGCCCAAACCTTTGGAGACACAAATCCCTCCCTTGTCTCCTACCCACCAAAACTCCCTCTCTTTCCATGCTCTCACCGTTAAAGCCACAAAATTATGGAGACCCTAATCCCTCCCTTGTCTTCTTCCCACACAAACTCGCCTCTTTTATGCACCCACAATTAATGCCCAAACCTTTGTAGACCCAAATCCCTCCCTTGTCTTCTACCAACCCAAACTCCCCCTCTTTCATGAACCCACTATGACTGTCCCAAACCTAGTGAAGAACAAATCTCTCCATTGCCATTCACCCACCCATCTTCCCTCTCTTCTCCTATAACCATCATTTTTCCTCCCCTTTCCTGGTTTCGCCTTTAGTCACTGTAAAAGACACATAGCTTTTCAACTAAATTGAATTTATTTTCAATTTAAGAAATTTATACCAATGCAATTTTCTTTGTCATATTTGGGCATTCCCCGTCTTCATGATAGCCATCTTATTGGCTCCCCCCTCATCGGCTGCTGCGACCACGCTTGCTTCTCCAGTAGTGTGCACCTCGGCTTCCTTTTCAGGCTCCTCCTCCTTAGGTTCAGGCATTGCAGTAACAGCTTTCACTTTGATTTTCTTCCGTTCGAGGGCAGCTGCCTCTTCGGCCTCCCTCTTTCTCTTGTTCCTCTTCTTTGAGGAGTGCTTCCGGTGTTTGCTTTTCTTGTGTGCCTGGAATGGCAAGAGGTGAACACAAGAATTAGTTAATAGAGGGAGAAGTCAGGAGAGGCATGTGAAGGACACTTTGTCGGAAGAGGTGAGAATTGATAAGGGATTTATGCCAGGAAGGAGAGAGGTAGTGACTTTAGGTAAGAGTAAATGAGTAGAGGAGGGAGCTCCAGTAGGGTTCGTCAACTCACCTTTCCGCACACATGTAAGGTGGATACTGCTTTAGAGCTGCCTTTGTCTTCACCATAAGGACTGGCCCGTTCGCTGCCATCGGAACATCACTACTGGATGTTGGGAGGTCCATGTCGGACAGTGATTCCTTAGGTTCCTTTGCTAGAGTCTCCATCACCAAGTCCCTTGAGCGCGTGTTGTTTCTCCCTCGAGGGGCTGTGAACAACTGGCAGAGTAGGGAAGGCCACACCCTCAGACCTGAGTCATCATCAAGGTCTCGACCAATAGTAGGTGAGCTTGTGCTCTGACATCACAAAGCCTGGTTCTGACCCACAAGAATGCCTGGGGAAGGAAGGAACAAATAGTGGACTGTACCACTCCTGACACTTTGATGATAGGGGGAAGATATTGAGAAGGCAAAGAGAGTTTGGGTTTAGATGGAGACTTTGTTTAATAACTCTAAGGCAAATTTTCCACCTCAACCTTTTTTACATATCTACCTTTGTTGTGGTAGAACACATGACAGATCATTTGCTTCTCCAAATTCTTCAACAATGCTATCCCTGTCAATGGTTTAGTCCAAAATGTCCGCCTCAATCTTTGGCTAGTATCTTGAATGTCTTCCCTAAAATCATTCCCAAATAACATTCCTACTCCATGGCTTAGCCTGTTGACCGTACACACACACACACACTCACACACATACACACACACACACACACACACACACACACGAATACTTGCATCTCCACATTCCTCTGTACCTAATGAATATACGCAAACCAGTGTCCATATCTTGTCTGGCTGTGTAGCAACAAATCATGGCCTCCAGGCTTCCACCTTATCCCAAGTCAGGTGACCCAGCCTAGCCTCAATATCTCTTTTACTGTGGTGAGCATACAGCCTCCTTTAATATACTCACTCACCTAAGGAGGCTTTCTACAACCAACATAAGCCCAGTCCATAACCAGGGTTCTCCTATCTTCTGGTGTCTAGCCTATTGAGAATATCACACAGTATTAGACACTTGATTTTTAACATTCTGTTATGTATAACCTGGAAACCAAAAGAAATGTTCAATCTTGGTCTGGACTCCTTGCCTTATAGTAGTGAATTTTAGGCTTCAACATGTTGCAGCCTATTTAGAACATTTTTCCTATATTATAGAGAACATCTGGGCTACAGCCAGATATAATCCTATTTAGATAAACCAACAGGGGTCTTAGAGTTGCCCATACCTCTTCACACCATACCCAGACTTCCTATGTCCCCCTCCAGGATTTATCCAGGTGAAGATATCCATACTCTGTAATTGGTTTTCCATATTCAGTGGAATTTATCCTAGATTGAATAGTCCCTGTCCCATCAAAGAATGGACCCTTGCACTCTGCAGTAGTGATTTTTGGCATGTTTTAGGGACACAAATCTCAAAACACAGCATGATCCCACCAGCTACTACTATTCTGTAGCCAACACTGAGAGTTCCCCAACACTTATCATACCTGTACTGGCTAATGGAATAACCCCACTCCTTATGAAAAGTTATCGTGTCCTCCTAAAGTTCGAACCTAGTGAATATTTCCTGTTCCAAATACTGTTTTTCCACATCCCTATAAAACATAGCTCATATTGATGTGGGATTCCCTTTTGTATATCTATGTATCATTATGATCCATTCCAGTAAGGCTCTCACTGGTAGCTGCTGGTTTTCTCCTTCAGCAGCTACATGGCATCTCCCTGACTCTGCCTACTTTCTCTCTATATCTCTGTTCAGATTTCCTGCCTGGCTATATTCTACTAATCGATTGCCCAAAACATCTTCTTGAATAACCAATGGTAATAAAACATATTCATAGCATATAGGATTCCTAGTCCCATCAAATCCTCCTGTGCTGTAGACAACATATACATTCCCACTGAGACAACCCCAACCTCATCAAACCACAGGATCTCTGGCTGACTACATAATATCACAGCATGCCAAGACTGTCCAAATCCTTCTACAATGCCAAGAGAAGTAAGTGCACCTTTCGAGCAGATAATTCTTTTCCTACTCCAGTAGAGTCCAGACCTGATGAAACATCCAGTGAGAACTCTAAAAGAGCTGTTTTCTCACACTTACAGTGACTTTTAGCTGTTTGCTGAGTTCCAAACCCTAGGCTCCATCTTAGTCCTACCATGCTTTGATAGATAATTCTAAGCTTCTGCTGGCACTTTCCCTCCAACTGGCCTTGTCCTAGCACATTCTTTTGTGCTGTATCCAGCATCTACATTCCCAACAGTAACCATCCTACCTGAATCCATCTGCAGGATGATTCCGATGCCTAAACCACTTCATTATATAACCAGACATCCCACAACCACCAGGACCCAACTTTAGCCAATTGAGTAACCCACTACACACAAGTGAATATTTGATTTTCCACATGCTGTCTGACTTACACCTGCCTCATGTGCCTTGCATTTGCAAATTTTAGGCCTGTGAAGGTTTTCAAAGCCTTCAGCCAAGACTAGGTCCAGCAACTCCTTCTTTGGTATAGTCAACAGTTAGGCTCCCCTGAATTTAACACACCTACACCCATGCATGAAATAGTTGCCCTGCTTTCACAACTCCATTTCCATTCCAGACTTTCCATATCTTCCCCAAAGACCAAGCCCAGAATATTTCCCTTACCAGATAGCGTTTCCCTATATGCCAACAAACAGATCATAAGTCACTACAACTGTCAAAGTCTAGTTTTTGCCACTGATATTCTTGCATGTTGTAGTAATGCTCACAGGATTCAACAGAGTTCCAAATGTGAGGGCCGAATCCCAGCATCTACTCCTATCCTCCAACCAACATACATTGTCCTACAAGGACCTGCGCTGCTTGAATCTACATATAGTACTCATTTTGCTAACTATCTTACCCGAATCCAAATTCTGTATTCCTGAGTCCTCCACCATGGTATGGCCTGGTAAGTACTCACTCCCTCACAACCAGATATTTCATATTCTATCTCTATCTGGATCTAGCCTCTTTCCCAAAGTCATTATACAAATTTAGTTTGATCACCTAAGTAGCAATATCTAGGCTTCTATAATTTTGGAAATCCCATGTCTTGGCCTTCCACGTGTGCGATTGCCGACATACATGCAGCAGACAAGTTGCTACCTTCACCCACCCACAGTACCCTCTGTGTTACCTGCAGCACCCTACTCTACCACATTCCTAATGTTCTCCTCCAGGAACTGGCTTCTTATATAAGCCACCAACCAATACTTGTTTTCCATATCCATCTGCATCTAGCTTGAGTTTAACAGCCAGCACCCCTGCATAATCTGGCTGTTTGCCTCTTGATTCAAGGGTCTTCTCGGGAGTATGGTCCCAAATAACTCAGCTCAGACTATTCTCAGGAATCCTCCTTTTCTGTCGTGAACATCTAGGCTTTGCTAGCACTTACCCTGCACTAATACATCCACGGGACACTTTAGGTACAGTATAGAGCATTATTCCTTATTCAGATTTTCTATGTCTTCCCAGGTTTTAACTTGTTTAGTTTAGTTACCCACTCAGTACTTTGTACATAGAGGGCTTGATCTACCCAAGTTGCAACAACCAGTGTCCTTGTCTTCTCCAGCTGCCTCTATAGCAATCTCCGGCATTCTTAGACCCATCAACTTTTTCTGTGCTGTTGACAGCATCTAGATTCCCACAAAGACTATCAGTCTCTCATAGAACCAGAGGAGTTGTGGCTGCCCTACATGACCATTCTATTCCCAGACTATCAGAATACTCCTCCATCGTCTAGATTTCAGAGCACTGCTCTGCATCCTATCATTGTTTTTCTAATCCAGTGGAGTCCAGACTGTATGGAACATCCAGTGTCATCCCTAGATTTCAATAGTAGTGACTTCTAGCTGTTGGTAGGGTTCCAAATCCTTTGTTCCATCTTAGTCCCACCATGGTCTCTTAGGCTGAATGCAACATATAGTGTCCTGCATGAATCTCCTGAAACAACACTTACACACAGGACACTCTAGGCTACCTATACAACACAACTTAATACCCAGATTTCCCAGAATACCCATGTACTCCCCAGAGTCAAGCCTGTAGACTAACACCAAATGTACTCATCATACATGATTTTCTACAACTTGCTGAATTGATCACAGTACTCTAGCCTACATAGACAAACTATAACACATAACAGGTGCCTCTAGGATTCAGTAGGGTGTAAAATCTCACACCCCAGCACAGCCCTCCATCTATTCATGTGCTATAGTTAACATTTAGTATTTCTACAATAGTTGTCCTATCTTTGGCCACAGGACTAGATGTTCACTATACCATGGCACTCTATACACAAACTTCCCATCCACTCCCCAGAGTCTAGTTACTGAAACTCCAAACACAACCCAATATTTCTGTTTTCATGTCATGCAAAACATAAATCCCATGCTGCATGCAGTTTGGCACAGATGTCTGGACTCCTAGCCTTGCTGTAATGACCCCTAGAATTCAACAAGGTCCCCATTCCTTGGCCCTAGCCTATGCCAAGCATTTTGTCCTTGGCTGTAGCCTACATCTATGCTCCCATAGGGATGTACCCTAGCCCTGTCTACCCACATCTACTTTCAGAAAGCCTTGTGACACATAAAATACACCAATAAATACACAGACTTCCTGTGGTGTCCTCCTCGGTGAGCCTGGTGTTTACATCCCTATCTGACATTTTATTTTCTGGCGTAACTAGAATGGTCGAACATCCAGTGACCATGACTAGTGTTTCTATGAGTTCGTTGTACTTGATGGCTCTAGGCTTCTGCAGACTCTGGTTCCTCCAACTGACCTTGTCCTAGCCTATTCCTTTGTGCTATATCCAACTTCCATACTCTCAACTTGAACCATTCTACCTTCATTCAATCACAAGTGACATTTAAATGATTAAGCCACCTATCTTTGTCCCTAGACATCCCACATGCTCGGCCTCCAGGGTTTAGCCTAGTGAGTAATAACCAACACAAACATGAATACTTGTTTTTCCACATGCAGCCTGACCTACTAGAAACACACTTGCCTTCCATTTGTGAGCTTTAGGCATCTACAGGTTTGAATGTGTGCAGACAAGCTTAGGCCCTACAACTTCTACTATGCTTTAGTGAACAGCTAGGCTCCCTCTGCACTCAACGTTCTTGCACACATGCCCAGACTGTCCATATCCTCCTATAAAGTCGATAGAGGTATGCACCCTTCTGCAAAGATAATTGTTTTCCCAAACTAGTGGAGTCCAGACCATCTAGTGGCATCCCTAGAATAGTGCTTGTTCTCCCTCGCAATGACTTACTTATATCTACCTATCTGTCTATCTATCTATCTATTTTTAATCTGAGGGAAGGCTTCTCTATGTAACTTTGAAGTCTATGTGTGCACTAGCTCTGTAGACCAGGTTGGCTTCACACTTACAGAGATCCTCCTGCCTCTGCCTCCCAAGTGCTATGATTAAAGTCATGCACCACCACCACCGATCCTTGTAGTGACTTCTAACTTTTGTCAATGTCCGAAATCCTTTGCTTCAGACTAGTACTACCATGTTCTTCTTTGCTATAGGTAAGATCTTGGTTCCTGCATGAAGTTCCTGTTACAACACTTAGCCACAGAACACTGTGTGCTGCCTATACAACCCAACTCTGTACTCAGATTCCCCATGACCTCTCCAGAGTCAGGCCTGTTAATTATCCCTAACATACTCATCATAAATGTTTTTGCACATCCTGCTGAATCTATACCAGTACCCCAGCCTAGACAAACAACTTATACTTCAGAGCAGAGGCCTTCAGGCTTCATCATGGTCCCAAATCTCATAAACCCCCAATTTCAGTGCTATAAGGAACAATTAGAGTGCCACTAGTATTTGCCCTATCCACAGCCACAGGACTAGATGTTGACTATACTACCCCACTCTATACACAAACTTTCTGTTTTCTCTTCCAGGGCCTAGTCTATTGTATATTCCACATACATCCCAATATTTCTGTTTTCATATCCTGTAGCGTGTAAATCATGAGCCTTTGGCAGTGCCACCATAGTAGCCTGAAATCTTTGCCTTGCAGTAATGATCTCTAACTTCAACAAAGTCCTAAATCCTAGTTCCCAGTTTAGTCCCAGTATTTCATCCTTTGCTCTAGCCTACATGGTGTGCTCCTGGGAGGATCATCAGTCGTCGTACCAAACTAAGAATATTGCATACTATATTAATGAACATCCTAGAAAGAAATGTCCATGAATGCAATAGTGGTACAAACTTTCTGGGAATAATCAGCTCCTTAAGAGTGAATTTAAGGTCTACTCTACAGAAAACAACACATGCCTGCTGCTGTAAGCTTTGTCAAGAAAACATGGTTATGGAGTTCCAAGGCCCCAGTATTGAACCTCATACTATTATTTTGTTAAATGAATGAAGTATCAAGCTTCACTCTACATTCATACCTCGATAACTACAGATTAGTGCAGTTCTCAGACCTCCTCAGAGACCTTGGTGCAGTAGATTATGTTTAAAAAAGACATTCACAACTGGTCATCCTGGAAAAAAAATGAGAGTATGTGCAATGGGATATTTGTAGCCCTCTCTTCAAGACTCAGGTACCATTGCAGGGAGCATTTAAAAAGATTTTATGAGTCTGAGGCTGCAGATGCCAAGAGTGAAATTGTGATCTCAAGACATGACAGAGTCATTGCTCTCACAAATACAGAGCCGTCGTGATTGCATGCAAAGGCCTGTGTAAGATGAGGCCAGGTCATATTCCAGTATGCTTGGTGACTAAGCACTCAAATATATGCCAGTATGGTTTCCATCCACATTAACTCTCACACTTCTCTAGAAGCCACCAACTGTCAGGAGTTTGCAAGTTAGACTCTCGAGCCCTCCTACAGTGCATCTTTGACTATGGGGGATGGCTCAGAAGTCTGTACCTCTAACTGACAAACTACTGACAGTTGCTGGCTTCTAGAGAAATGTGACAGTTAATGAAAGGGAATGAAAAACAGGCTCTCATGTACTTGAATACTTACTTAGTTACCAAGAAGTGCAACTGTTTGGGAAATTAGGAGGTGTGACCATGCTGGAATGCATATAGCCTTTGTGGATAATATATGTCACTGAGGGTGGGTTTTGAGGTTTACATTCCCACATCAGGCCTCGTCTCTCTCTCTCTCTACCTACTACTGATGAATCAGTTGGTATGGACTCAACAACAGGCCCAGTGCCGTGTTTGCCTGAATCCTGACATGATGATCATGAATTAATTTCCTAAAATTATAGGCAAGCATCCAATTAACTAGTGATAAAGAGATCCAGAGACCCTTTCAAGTCTCTTGCATCTTGAAGTCCTGAACTGAGATTAGAGTTTAGCTAGAGGGACAGGGTATTGACATATAAGCAGTTGTGGTCAGGAGGTGGCATCTACCCTCCCTTAGCTCACCCATCATTGTCTAATTGTTAGTCTTATCTGGCAAGGTGGTTTGATCGTAGGAATTGTGTGAAATCTCTTTATGAAGACAAGGTTTTCCTTTGGGTAGAGAACATTGCTTTACCTGGCATGAGATTTCTGTAGAAATACTCATTACGTTGAAGTCAATGATTTGACTGTTCTGATAGATCAAGCTACACAATTGTCTCATTAGTATATCCTCATTTCTGCTAGGCCTGTTATGTAAGCAGCCCATTCTAAAAGCCCTATTAAAACACAAATTTTTTATAAAGGATAACCAAGGGTAATCCTGTCACTTCAAATTACCATTCCTTTCACTGAGATGTGATCAGTAGATTTGAGTTTGCTGGGTGATTATTGCTCCTGGGGAGATTTCCTTACTTACATTGGATGGTGAGGTATAAAACCAACATTCAAAAAAAGTTGCCAAACAGGAAACATAACAGCTATTTGTGGGGATAACTGTCACTCACACACTTCACCTCAGATAGGTTGAGACATTCATACTGTGAAGTTTTGCCCGGATCTTGCAAAATACATGGATGGTGGAGCACAGTCTTCTTCATTGGTATCTATGAGATTAGATAAATGTAGCAATTTGGATTCAATGCTCCATAATTACCTCTATGAGTCTTACAGTGCATGTGTGGTATGACCCTCAAATCTGTGGGAACCAAAGTCCCTTCTTTGTCATATGCTAACCCAAATTTTCTTCTTTTTATATATCAAACCATATTCCTTTTCTGGCCTCTATCCCTATAGTATACAAAATGTCAGATTTTCCATCTTCAACACCAAAGAGTCTTCTGTGTCATATACCCACCTAAATCAATTTTCTAGGCCTCAACTTGAAATTTGAGTTCAAGGTGTGGTTCATACAATACACGCAATCAAATCCATCTTTATCGTAAATTCATGAAAATTGTTTATCTGCCATCAAACTTTGTAAAACCATAATCTCTCTCATATCATATACCAACCCAATCTCTCTCTCTCTCTCTCTCTCTCTCTCTCTCTCTCTCTCTCTCCCCACTGTTGCTGCCTTCATCCTTATGAGACCACATCCCTCCTTTGTCATCTGCCTATCCACACTACCTCTCTTGCCATATAGCCAATATTTCTTCCCTAAAACCTTATCAGACACAAATCTCTCCCTTTCATTCAACCAAGTGAACTCCCTCTCTCGCCATGTACCCACTATTTCTGGCCCCATCCTTCCAAGACACTCATTCCTCCTTAGCCATACACCAAACCTAATACTCTCTCTTATAATGTTTCCACCATTTCTTCCCCCAAAAGTTGTGATGGCCCAATCTGCCCCATGTCATGTACTCACCCAAACTCCCTCGCTAGCCATATATCCACCATGTCTGCCCCCATCCTGCTGTGACCCAAATCCTTCTCTTGCCATATGCCCACTGAAAATTCTTCTATTTTCATGTAACCACACAATTTCCTGTCTTGTGATGTAACCACCATTTCTTCCCCCAAACATGTCAGACCCAAATATATCCATGTTTATAAGCCCAACAAAACCCCCTCTCTTGACATATACCCACCCAAACTCTGTTTCATGAAATATACCAATTATTTCTGCCCCAAACCTTAAGAGACCCAAACACCCCCTGGTCATACAGCTACCCAAACTCCTCTCTGGGCATATACCCATCATTTTGCACCAGCTTTGTGAGACCCTAATCTCTCCATTGTCGTATGCCCATCCAAAGTATTTCTCTTGCTACATACTCACCATTGCTGCCCCTAAAGTGTATAAGACCCAAATCCCTCCCTTGTCATTTACCCAGCATACTCCCTCTGTTGCTATATATCCACCATTTCTGACCCCATCTTTCTGAGACCCTAATCCCACCCTTCATATAATAACCCAAACTCCTCTCTTAACAGATACTCATGATTTCTGCCACCTGAGTATTTGAGAATCAAATCCTTCCCTTGTCATGTACCCAACCAAATGTCTCTTATCATTTACCCATCATTACACTCTCCAAAGTATATGAGATCCAACTCCCTTCCCTGGCATTACCCACCCATATTCCCACTCTTTCCAAGCTCTCGCCATTACTGCCCCAAAATTTTGGAGACACAAATCCCTTCCTTGTCTTCTACCCACACAAAATCCCGCTGTTCAAGGCACCCACCATTGATGCCCAAACTTTTGGAGACCCAAATCCCTCCCTTGTCTTCTTCCCACCCGAACTCCCCCTCTTCCATGCACCCACCATTGTTTCCCAAACCTTTGGAGACCCAAATCCCAACCTTGTCTTCTTCCCACCCGAACTCCCCCTCTTCCATGCACCCACCATTGTTGCCCAAACCTTTGGAGACCCAAATCCCACCCTTGTCTTCTTCCAACCCAAACATCCCCACTTTCATGCACCCACCATTGATGCCCAAACCTTTGGAGACCCAAATCCCTCCCTTGTCTTCTACCCACCCATGCTCCCTTTCTTTTCATGCACTCACCATTACTGCCCCAAAATCCCCCTCGTCCAGGCACCCACCAATGATGCCCAAACGTTTGGAGACAAAAATCCCTCCCTTGTCTTCTTCCCACCCAAACTCCCCCTCTTCCATGCACCCATCATTGATGCCCAAACCTTTAAAAACACAAATCCCTCCCTTGTCTCCTACACACCCAAACTCCCTTTCTTCCATGCACCCACAAGTGATGCCCAAACCTTTGGAGACACAAATCCCTCCCTTGTCTTCTACCAACCCAAGTTCCCTTTCTTTTCATGCACTCACCATTACTGCCCAAATCCTTTGGAGACACAAATCCCTTCCTTGTCTTCTATCCACCCTAACTCCCCCTCTTCCATGCACCCACCATTGATGACCAATTCTTTGGAGACCCAAATCCCTCCCTTGTCATCTTCCCACCCAAACTCCCTTTCTTTTCATGCCCTCACCATTACTGCCCCAAAACTTTGGAGACCCAAATCCCTCCCTTGTCTTCTTCCCACCCAAACTCCCCGTCTTCCATGCACCCACCATTGATGCCCAAACCTTTGGAGACACAAATCCCTCCCTTGTCTCCTACCCACCAAAACTCCCTCTCTTTCCATGCTCTCACCGTTAAAGCCACAAAATTTTGGAGACCCTAATCCCTCCCTTGTCTTCTTCCCACACAAACTCGCCTCTTTTATGCACCCACAATTAATGCCCAAACCTTTGTAGACCCAAATCCCTCCCTTGTCTTCTACCAACCAAAACTCCCCCTCTTTCCATGAACCCACTATGTCTGTCCCAAACCTAGTGAAGAACAAATCTCTCCATTGCCATTCACCCACCCATCTTCCCTCTCTTCTCCTATAACCATCATTTTTCCTTCCCTTTCCTGGTTTCGCCTTTAGTCACTGTAAAAGACACATAGCTTTTCAACTAAATTGAATTTATTTTCAATTTAAGAAATTTATACCAATGCAATTTTCTTTGTCATATTTGGGCATTCCCCGTCTTCATGATAGCCATCTTATTGGCTCCCCCCTCATCGGCTGCTGCGACCACGCTTGCATCTCCAGTAGTGTGCACCTCGGCTTCCTTTTCAGGCTCCTCCTCCTTAGGTTCAGGCATTGCAGTAACAGCTTTCACTTTGATTTTCTTCCGTTCGAGGGCAGCTGCCTCTTCGGCCTCCCTCTTTCTCTTGTTCCTCTTCTTTGAGGAGTGCTTCCGGTGTTTGCTTTTCTTGTGTGCCTGGAATGGCAAGAGGTGAACACAAGAATTAGTTAATACAGGGAGAAGTCAGGAGAGGCATGTGAAGGACACTTTGTCGGAAGAGGTGAGAATTGATAAGGGATTTATGCCAGGAAGGAGAGCGGTAGTGACTTTAGGTAAGAGTAAATGAGTAGAGGAGGGAGCTCCAGTAGGGTTCGTCAACTCACCTTTCCGAACGACATGTAAGGTGGATACTGCTTTAGAGCTGCCTTTGTCTTCACCATAAGGACTGGCCCGTTCGCTGCCATCGGAACATCACTACTGGATGTTGGGAGGTCCATGTCGGACAGTGATTCCTTAGGTTCCTTTGCTAGACTCTCCATCACCAAGTCGCGTGAGCGCGTGTTGTTTCTCCCTCGAGGGGCTGTGAACAACTGGCAGAGTAGGGAAGGCCACACCCTCAGACCTGAGTCATCATCAAGGTCTCGACCAATAGTAGGTGAGCTTGTGCTCTGACATCACAAAGCCTGGTTCTGACCCACAAGAATGCCTGGGGAAGGAAGGAACAAATAGTGGACTGTACCACTCCTGACACTTTGATGATAGGGGGAAGATATTGAGAAGTCAAAGAGAGTTTGGGTTTAGATGGAGACTTTGTTTAATAACTCTAAGGCAAATTTTCCACCTCAACCTTTTTTACATATCTACCTTTGTTGTGGTAGAACACATGACAGATCATTTGCTTCTCCAAATTCTTCAACAATGCTATCCCTGTCAATGGTTTAGTCCAAAATGTCCGCCTCAATCTTTGGCTAGTATCTTGAATGTCTTCCCTAAAATCATTCCCAAATAACATTCCTACTCCATGGCTTAGCCTGTTGACCGTACACACACACACACTCACACACACATACACACACACACACACACACACACACACACGAATACTTGCATCTCCACATTCCTCTGTACCTAATGAATATACGCAAACCAGTGTCCATATCTTGTCTGGCTGTGTAGCAACAAATCATGGCCTCCAGGCTTCCACCTTATCCCAAGTCAGGTGACCCAGCCTAGCCTCAATATCTCTTTTACTGTGGTGAGCATACAGCCTCCTTTAATATACTCACTCACCTAAGGAGGCTTTCTACAACCAACATAAGCCCAGTCCATAACCAGGGTTCTCCTATCTTCTGGTGTCTAGCCTATTGAGAATATCACACAGTATTAGACACTTGATTTTTAACATTATGTTATGTATAACCTGGAAACCAAAAGAAATGTTCAATCTTGGTCTGGACTCCTTGCCTTATAGTAGTGAATTTTAGGCTTCAACATGTTGCAGCCTATTTAGAACATTTTTCCTATATTATAGAGAACATCTGGGCTACAGCCAGATATAATCCTATTTAGATAAACCAACAGGGGTCTTAGAGTTGCCCATACCTCTTCACACCATACCCAGACTTCCTATGTCCCCCTCCAGGATTTACCCAGGTGAAGATATCCATACTCTGTAATTGGTTTTCCATATTCAGTGGAATTTATCCTTGATTGATTAGTCCCTGTCCCATCAAAGAATGGACCCTTGCACTCTGCAGTAGTGATTTGTGGCATGTTTTAGGGACACAAATCTCAAAACACAGCATGATCCCACCAGCTACTACTATTCTGTAGCCAACACTGAGAGTTCCCCAACACTTATCATACCTGTACTGGCTAATGGAATAACCCCACTCCTTATGAAAAGTTATCGTGTCCTCCTAAAGTTCGAACCTAGTGAATATTTCCTGTTCCAAATACTGTTTTTCCACATCCCTCCAAACATAGCTCATATTGATGTGGGATTTCCTTTTGTATATCTATGTATCATTATGATCCATTCCAGAAAGGCTCTCACTGGTAGCTGCTGGTTTTCTCCTTCAGCAGCTACATGGCATCTCCCTGACTCTGCCTACTTTCTCTCTATATCTCTGTTCAGATTTCCTGCCTGGCTATATTCTACTAATCGATTGCCCAAAGCATCTTCTTGAATAACCAATGGTAATAAAACCTATTCATAGCATATAGGATTCCTAGTCCCATCAAATCCTCCTGTGCTTTAGACAACATATACATTCCCACTGAGACAACCCCAACCTCATCAAACCACAGGATCTCTGGCTGACTACATAATATCACAGCATGCCAAGACTGTCCAAATCCTTCTACAATGCCAAGAGAAGTAAGTGCACCTTTCGAGCAGATAATTCTTTTCCTACTCCAGTAGAGTCCAGACCTGATGAAACATCCAGTGAGAACTCTAAAAGAGCTGTTTTCTCACACTTACAGTGACTTTTAGCTGTTTGCTGAGTTCCAAACCCTAGGCTCCATCTTAGTCCTACCATGCATTGATAGATAGTTCTAAGCTTCTGCTGGCACTTTCCCTCCAACTGGCCTTGTCCTAGCACATTCTTTTGTGCTGTATCCAGCATCTACATTCCCAACAGTAACCATCCTACCTGAATCCATCTGCAGGATGATTCCGATGCCTAAACCACTTCATTATATAACCAGACATCCCACAACCACCAGGACCCAACTTTAGCCAATTGAGTAACCCACTACACACAAGTGAATATTTGATTTTCCACATGCTGTCTGACTTACAGCTGCCTCATGTGCCTTGCATTTGCAAATTTTAGGCCTGTGAAGGTTTTCAAAGCCTTCAGCCAAGACTAGGTCCAGCAACTCCTTCTTTGGTATAGTCAACAGTTAGGCTCCCCTGAATTTAACACACCTACACCCATGCATGAAATAGTTGCCCTGCTTTCACAACTCCATTTCCAATCCAGACTTTCCATATCTTCCCCAAAGACCAAGCCCAGAATATTTCCCTTACCAGATAGCGTTTCCCCATATGCCAACAAACAGATCATAAGTCACTACAACTGTCAAAGTCTAGTTTTTGCCACTGATATTCTTGCATGTTGTAGTAATGCTCACAGGATTCAACAGAGTTCCAAATGCGAGGGCCGAATCCCAGCATCTACTCCTGTCCTCCAACCAACATACATTGTCCTACAAGGACCTGCGCTGCTTGAATCTACATATAGTACTCATTTTGCTAACTATCTTACCCGAATCCAAATTCTGTATTCCTGAGTCCTCCACCATGGTATGGCCTGGTAAGTACTCACTCCCTCACAACCAGATATTTCATATTCTATCTCTACCTGGATCTAGCCTCTTTCCCAAAGTCATTATACAAATTTTGTTTGATCACCTAAGTAGCATTATCTAGGCTTCTATAATTTCGGAAATCCCATATCATGGCCTTCCACGTGTGCGATTGCCGACATACATGCAGCAGACAAGTTGCTACCTTCACCCACCCACAGTACCCTCTCTGTTACCTGCAGCACCCTACTCCACCACATTCCTAATGTTCTCCTCCAGGAACTGGCTTCTTATATAAGCCACCAACCAATACTTGTTTTCCATATCCATCTGCATCTAGCTTGAGTTTAACAGCCAGCACCCCTGCATAATCTGGCTGTTTGCCTCTTGAGTCAAGGGTCTTCTTGGGAGTATGGTCCCAAATAACTCAGCTCAGACTATTCTCAGGAATCCTCCTTTTCTGTCGTGAACATCTAGGCTTTGCTAGCACTTACCCTGCACTAATACATCCACGGGACACTTTAGGTACAGTATAGAGCATTATTCCTTATTCAGATTTTCTATATCTTCCCAGGTTTTAACTTGTTTAGTTTAGTTACCCACTCAGTACTTTGTACATAGAGGGCTTGATCTACCCAACTTGCAACAGCCAGTGTCCTGGTCTTCTCCAGCTGCCTCTATAGCAATCTCCGGCATTCTTAGACCCATCAACTTTTTCTGTGCTGTTGACAGCATCTAGATTCCCACAAAGACTATCAGTCTCTCATAGAACCAGAGGAGTTGTGGCTGCCCTACATGACCATTCTATCCCCAGACTATCAGAATACTCCTCCATCGTCTAGATTTCAGAGCACTGCTCTGCATCCTATCATTGTTTTTCTAATCCAGTGGAGTCCAGACTGGATGGAACATCCAGTGTCATCCCTAGATTTCAATAGTAGTGACTTCTAGCTGTTGGTAGGGTTCCAAATCCTTTGTTCCATCTTAGTCCCACCATGGTCTCTTAGGCTGAATGCAACATATAGTGTCCTGCATGAATCTCCTGAAACAACACTTACACACAGGACACTCTAGGCTACCTATACAACACAACTTAATACCCAGATTACCCAGAATACCCATGTACTCCCCAGAGTCAAGCCTGTAGACTAACACCAAATGTACTCATCATATATGATTTTCTACAACTTGCTGAATTGATCACAGTACTCTAGCCTACATAGACAAACTATAACACATAACAGGTGCCTCTAGGATTCAGTAGGGTGTAAAATCTCACACCCCAGCACAGCCCTCCATCTATTCATGTGCTATACTTAACATTTAGTATTTCTACAATAGTTGTCCTATCTATGGCCACAGGAGTAGATGTTCACTATACCATGGCACTCTATACACAAACTTCCCATCCACTCCCCAGAGTCTAGTTACTGAAACTCCAAACACAACCCAATATTTCTGTTTTCATGTCATGCAAAACATAAATCCCATGCTGCATGCAGTTTGGCACAGATGTCTGGACTTCTAGCCTTGCTGTAATGACCCCTATAATTCAACAAGGTCCCCATTCCTTGGCCCTAGCCTATGCCAAGCATTTTGTCCTTGGCTGTAGCCTACATCTATGCTCCCATAGGGATGTACCCTAGCCCTGTCTACCCACATCTACTTTCAGAAAGCCTTGTGACACATAAAATACACCAATAAATACACAGACTTCCTGTGGTCTCCTCCTGGGTGAGCCTGGTGTTTACATCCCTATCTGACATTTTATTTTCTGGCGTAACTAGAATGGTCGAACATCCAGTGACCATGACTAGTGTTTCTATGAGTTCCTTATACTTGATGGCTCTAGGCTTCTGCAGACTCTGGTTCCTCCAACTGACCTTGTCCTAGCCTATTCCTTTGTGCTATATCCAACTTCCATACTCTCAACTTGAACCATTCTACCTTCATTCAATCACAAGTGACATTTAAATGATTAAGCCACCTATCTTTGTCCCTAGACATCCCACATGCTCGGCCTCCAGGGTTTAGCCTAGTGAGTAATAACCAACACAAACATGAATACTTGTTTTTCCACATGCAGCCTGACCTACTAGAACCACATTTGCCTTCCATTTGCGAGCTTTAGGCATCTACAGGTTTGAATGTGTGCAGACAAGCTTAGGCCCAGCAACTTCTACTATGCTTTAGTGAACAGCTAGGCTCCCTCTGCACTCAATGTTCTTGCACACATGCCCAGACTGTCCATATCCTCCTATAAAGTCGATAGAGGTATGCACCCTTCTGCAGAGATAATTGTTTTCCCAAACTAGTGGAGTCCAGACAATCTAGTGGCATCCCTAGAATAGTGCTTGTTCTCCCTCGCAATGACTTACTTATATCTACCTATCTGTCTATCTATCTATCTATTTTTAATTCGAGAGAAGGCTTCTCTACGTAACTTGGAAGTCTATTTTTGCACTAGCTCTGTAGACCAGGTTGGCTTCACACTCACAGAGATCCTCCTGCCTCTGCCTCCCAAGTGCTATGATTAAAGTCATGCACCACCACCACCCATCCTTGTAGTGACTTCTAACTTTTGTCAATGTCCGAAATCCTTTGCTTCATGTTCTTCTTTGCTATTGGTAAGATCTTGGTTCCTGCATGAAGTTCCTGTTACAACACTTAGCCACAGAACACTGTGTGCTGCCTATACAACCCAACTCTGTACTCAGATTCCCCATGACCTCTCCAGAGTCAGGCCTGTTAATTATCCCTAACATACTCATCATAAATGTTTTTGCACATCCTGCTGAATCTATACCAGTACCCCAGCCTAGACAAACAACTTATACTTCAGAGCAGAGGCCTTCAGGCTTCATCATGGTCCCAAATCTCATACACCCCCAATTTCAGTGCTATAAGGAACAATTAGAGTGCCACTAGTACTTGCTCTATCCACAGGCACAGGACTAGATGTTGACTATACTACCCCACTCTATACACAAACTTTCTGTGTTCTCTTCCAGGGCCTAGTCTATTGGATATTCCACATACATCCCAATATTTCTGTTTTCATATCCTGTAGCATGTAAATCATGAGCCTTAGGCAGTGCCACCATAGTAGCCTGAAATCTTTGCCTTGCAGTAATGATCTCTAACTTCAACAAAGTCCTAAATCCTAGTTCCCAGTTTAGTCCCAGTATTTCATCCTTTGCTCTAGCCTACATGGTGTGCTCCTGGGAGGATCATCAGTCATCGTACCAAACTAAGAATATTGCATACTATATTAATGAACAACCTAGAAAGATATGTCCATGAATGCAATAGTGGTAAAAACTTTCTGGGAATAATCAGCTCCTTAAGAGTGAATTTAAGGTCTACTCTACAGAAAGCAACACATGCCTGCTGCTGTAAGCTTTCTCGAGAACGCATGGTTATGGAGTTCCAGCGCCCCAGTATTGAACCTCATACTATTATTTTGTTAAATGAATGAAGTATCAAGCTTCACTCTACATTCATACATCGATAACTACAGATTAGTGCAGTTCTCAGACCTCCTCAGAGACCTTGGTGCAGTAGATTATGTTTAAAAAAGACATTCAAAACTGGTCATCCTGGAAAAAAAATGAGAGTATGTGCAATGGGATATTTGTAGCCCTCTCTTCAAGACTCAGGTACCATTGCAGGGAGCATTTAAAAAGATTTTATGAGTCTGAGGCTGCAGATGCCAAGAGTGAAATTGTGATCTCAAGACCTGACAGAGTCATTGCTCTCACAAATACAGAGCCGTCGTGATTGCATGCAAAGGCCTGTGTAAGATGAGGCCAGGTCATATTCCAGTATGCTTGGTGACTAAGCACTCAAATATATGCCAGTATGGTTTCCATCCACATTAAGTCTCACACTTCTCTAGAAGCCACCAACTGTCAGGAGTTTGCCAGTTAGACTCTGGAGCCCTCCTACAGTGCATCTTTGACTAAGGGGGATGGCTCAGAAGTCTGTACCTCTAACTGACAAACTACTGACAGTTGCTGGCTTCTAGAGAAATGTGACAGTTAATGAAAGGGAATGAAAAACAGGCTCTCATGTACTTGAATACTTACTTAGTTACCAAGAAGTGCAACTGTTTGGGAAATTAGGAGGTGTGACCATGCTGGAATGCATATAGCCTTTTGGATAATATATGTCACTGAGGGTGGGTTTTGAGGTTTACATTCCCACATCAGGCCTCGTCTCTCTCTCTCTCTACCTACTACTGATGAATCAGTTGGTATGGACTCAACAACAGGCCCAGTGCCGTGTTTGCCTGAATCCTGACATGATGATCATGAATTAATTTCCTAAAATTATAGGCAAGCATCCAATTAACTAGTGATAAAGAGATCCAGAGACCCTTTCAAGTCTCTTGCATCTTGAAGTCCTGAACTGAGATTAGAGTTTAGCTAGAGGGACAGGGTATTGACATATAAGCAGTTGTGGTCAGGAGGTGGCATCTACCCTCCCTTAGCTCACCCATCATTGTCTAATTGTTAGTCTTATCTGGCAAGGTGGTTTGATAGTAGGAATTGTGTGAAATCTCTTTAAGGAGACAAGGTTTTCCTTTGGGTAGAGAACATTGCTTTACCTGGCATGAGATTTCTGTAGAAATACTCATTACGTTGACGTCAATGATTTGACTGTTCTGATAGATCAAGCTACACAATTGTCTCATTAGTATATCCTCATTTCTGCTAGGCCTGTTATGTAAGCAGCCCATTCTAAAAGCCCTATTAAAACACAAATTTTTTATAAAGGATAACCAAGGGTAAACCTGTCACTTCAAATTACCATTCCTTTCACTGAGATGTGATCAGTAGATTTGAGTTTGCTGGGTGATTATTGCTCCTGGGGAGATTTCCTTACTTACATTGGATGGTGAGGTATAAAACCAACATTCAAAAAAAGTTGCCAAACAGGAAACATAACAGCTATTTGTGGGGATAACTGTCACTCACACACTTCACCTCAGATAGGTTGAGACATTCATACTGTGAAGTTTTGCCCGGATCTTGCAAAATACATGGATGGTGGAGCAAAGTCTTCTTCATCCGTATCTATGAGATTAGATAAATGTAGCAATTTGGATTCAATGCTCCATAATTACCTCTATGAGTCTTACAGTGCATGTGTGGTATGACCCTCAAATCTGTGGGAACCAAAGTCCCTTCTTTGTCATATGCTAACCCAAATTTTCTTCTTTTTATATATCAAACCATATTCCTTTTCTGGCCTCTATCCCTATAGTATACAAAATGTCAGATTTTCCATCTTCAACACCAAAGAGTCTTCTGTGTCATATACCCACCTAAATCAATTTTCTAGGCCTCAACTTGAAATTTGAGTTCAAGGTGTGGTTCATACAATACACGCAATCAAATCCATCTTTATCGTAAATTCATGAAAATTGTTTATCTGCCATCAAACTTTGTAAAACCATAATCTCTCTCATATCATATACCAACCCAATCTCTCTCTCTCTCTCTCTCTCTCTCTCTCTCTCTCTCTCTATCTCTCCTCACTGTTGCTGCCTTCATCCTTATGAGACCACATCCCTCCTTTGTCATCTGCCTATCCACACTACCTCTCTTGCCATATAGCCAATATTTCTTCCCTAAAACCTTATCAGACACAAATCTCTCCCTTTCATTCAACCAAGTGAACTCCCTCTCTCGCCATGTACCCACTATTTCTGGACCCATCCTTTCAAGACACTCATTCCTCCTTAGCCATACACCAAACCTAATACTCTCTCTTATAATGTTTCCACCATTTCTTCCCCCAAACGTTGTGATGGCCCAATCTGCCCCATGTCATGTACTCACCCAAACTCCCTCGCTAGCCATATATCCACCATGTCTGCCCCCATCCTGCTGTGACCCAAATCCTTCTCTTGCCATATGCCCACTGAAAATTCTTCTATTTTCATGTAACCACACAATTTCCTGTCTTGTGATGTAACCACCATTTCTTCCGCCAAACATGTCAGACCCAAATATATCCATGTTTATAAGCCCAACAAAACCCCCTCTCTTGACATATACCCACCCAAACTCTGTTTCATGAAATATACCAATTATTTCTGCCCCAAACCTTAAGAGACCCAAACACCCCCTGGTCATACAGCTACCCAAACTCCTCTCTGGGCATATACCCATCATTTTGCCACCGGCTTTGTGAGACCCTAATCTCTCCATTGTCGTATGCCCATCCAAAGTATTTCTCTTGCTACATACTCACCATTGCTGCCCCTAAAGTGTATAAGACCCAAATCCTTCCCTTGTCATTTACCCAGCATACTCCCTCTGTTGCTATATATCCACCATTTCTGACCCCATCTTTCTGAGACCCTAATCCCACCCTTCATATAATAACCCAAACTCCTCTCTTAACAGATACTCATGATTTCTGCCACCTGAGTATTTGAGAATCAAATCCTTCCCTTGTCATGTATCCACCCAAATATCTCTTATCATTTACCCATCATTACACTCTCCAAAGTATATGAGATCCAACTCCCTTGCCTGGCATTACCCACCCATATTCCCACTCTTTCCAAGCTCTCACCATTACTGCCCCAAAATTTTGGAGACACAAACCCCTCCCTTGTCTTCTACCCACACAAAATCCCCCTCTTCAAGGCACCCACCATTGATGCCCAAACTTTTGGAGACACAAATCGCTCCCTTTTTTCCTACCCACCCAAACTCCCTCTCTTCCATGCACCCACAATTGATGCCCAAACCTTTGGAGACCCAAATCCCTCCCTTGTCTTCTACCCACCCAAACTCCCTCTCTTTCCATGCACTCACCATTACTGCTCCAAACATATGGAAACCCAAATCCCTCCCTTGTCTTCTTCCAACCCAAACATACCCACTTTCATGCACCCACCATTGATGCCCAAACCTTTGGAGACCCAAATCCCTCCCTTGTCTTCTACCCACCCATGCTCCCTTTCTTTTCATGCACTCACCATTACTGCCCCAAAATCCCCCTCATCCAGGCACCCACCAATGATGCCAAACGTTTGGAGACAAAAATTCCTCACTTGTCTTCTTCCCACCCAAACTCCCCCTCTTCCATGCACCCATCATTGAAGCCCAAAACTTTAAAAACACAAATCCCTCCCTTGTCTCCTACACACCAAAACTCCCTTTCTTCCATGCACCCACAAGTGATGCCCAAACCTTTGGAGACACAAATCCCTGCCTTGTCCTCTACCAACCCAAGTTCCCTTTCTTTTCATGCACTCACCATTACTGCCCAAATCCTTTGGAGACACAAATCCCTTCCTTGTCTTCTATCCACCCTAACTCCCCCTCTTCCATGCACCCACCATTGATGACCAATTCTTTGGAGACCCAAATCCCTCCCTTGTCATCTTCCCACCCAAACTCCCTTTCTTTCATGCCCTCACCATTACTGCCCCAAAACTTTGGAGACCCAAATCCCTCCCTTGTCTTCTTCCCACCCAAACTCCCCGTCTTCCATTCACCCACCATTGATGCCCAAACCTTTGGAGACACAAATCCCTCCCTTGTCTCCTACCCACCAAAACTCCCTCTCTTTCCATGCTCTCACCGTTAAAGCCACAAAATTTTGGTGACCCTAATCCCTCCCTTGTCTTCTTCCCACACAAACTCGCCTCTTTTATGCACCCACAATTAATGCCCAAACCTTTGTAGACCCAAATCCCTCCCTTGTCTTCTACCAACCCAAACTCCCCCTCTTTCCATGAACCCACTATGACTGTCCCAAACCTAGTAAAGAACAAATCTCTCCATTGCCATTCACCCACCCATCTTCACTCTCTTCTCCTATAACCATCATTTTTCCTTCCCTTTCCTGGTTTCGCCTTTAGTCACTGTAAAAGACACATAGCTTTTCAACTAAATTGAATTTATTTTCAATTTAAGAAATTTATACCAATGCAATTTTCTTTGTCATATTTGGGCTTTCCCCGTCTTCATGATAGCCATCTTATTGGCTCTCCCCCTCATCGGCTGCTGCGACCACGCTTGCTTCTCCAGTGGTGTGCACCTCGGCTTCCTTTTCAGGCTCCTCCTCCTTAGGTTCAGGCATTGCAGTAACAGCTTTCACTTTGATTTTCTTCCGTTCGAGGGCAGCTGCCTCTTCGGCCTCCCTCTTTCTCTTGTTCCTCTTCTTTGAGGAGTGCTTCCGGTGTTTGCTTTTCTTGTGTGCCTGGAATGGCAAGAGGTGAACACAAGAATTAGTTAATAGAGGGAGAAGTCAGGAGAGGCATGTGAAGGACACTTTGTCGGAAGAGGTGAGAATTGATAAGGGATTTATGCCAGGAAGGAGAGAGGTAGTGACTTTAGGTAAGAGTAAATGAGTAGAGGAGGGAGCTCCAGTAGGGTTCGTCAACTCACCTTTCCGCACAACATGTAAGGTGGATACTGCTTTAGAGCTGCCTTTGTCTTCAACATAAGGACTGGCCCATTCGCTGCCATTGGAACATCACTACTGGATGTTGGGAGGTCCATGTCGGACATTGATTCCTTAGGTTCCTTTGCTAGACTCTCCATCATCAAGTCGCATGAGTGCGTGTTGTTTCTCCCTCGAGGGGCTGTGAACAACTGGCAGGATAGGGAAGGCCACACCCTCAGACCTGAGCCATCATCAAGGTCTCGACCAATAGTAGGTGAGCTTGTGCTCTGACATCACAAAGCCTGGTTCTGACCCACAAGAATGCCTGGGGAAGGAAGGAACAAATAGTGGACTGTACCACTCCTGACACTTTGATGATAGGGGGAAGATATTGAGAAGGCAAAGAGAGTTTGGGTTTAGATGGAGACTTTGTTTAATATCTCTAACGCAAATTTTCCACCTCAAACTTTTTTACATATCTACCTTTGTTGTGGTAGAACACATGACAGATCATTTGCTTCTCCAAATTCTTCAACAATACTATCCCTGTCAATGGTTTAGTCCAAAATGTCCGCCTCAATCTTTGGCTAGTATCTTGAATGTCTTCCCTAAAATCATTCCCAAATAACATTCCTACTCCATGGCTTAGCCTGTTGACCGTACACACACACACACACTCACACACACATACACACACACAAACACACACACACACACACACACATGAATACTTGCATCTCCACAATCCTCTGTACCTAATGAATATACGCAAAACAGTGTCCATATCTTGTCTGGCTGTGTAGCAACAAATCATGGCCTCCAGGCTTCCACCTTATCCCAAGTCAGGTGACCCAGCCTAGCCTCAATATCTCTTTTACTGTGGTGAGCATACAGCCTCCTTTAATATACTCACTCACCTAAGGAGGCTTTCTACAACCAACATAAGCCCAGTCCATAACCAGGGTTCTCCTATCTTCTGGTGTCTAGCCTATTGAGAATATCACACAGTATTAGACACTTGATTTTTAACATTCTGTTATGTATAACCTGGAAACCAAAAGAAATGTTCAATCTTGGTCTGGACTCCTTGCCTTATAGTAGTGAATTTTAGGCTTCAACATGTTGCAGCCTATTTAGAACAGTTTTCCTATATTATAGAGAACATCTGGGCTACAGCCAGATATAATCCTATTTAGATAAACCAACAGGGGTCTTAGAGTTGCCCATACCTCTTCACACCATAGCCAGACTTCCTATGTCCCCCTCCAGGATTTATCCAGGTGAAGATATCCATACTCTGTAATTGGTTTTCCATATTCAGTGGAATTTATCCTAGATTGAATAGTCCCTGTCCCATCAAAGAATGGACCCTTGCACTCTGCAGTAGTGATTTTTGGCATGTTTTAGGGACACAAATCTCAAAACACAGCATGATCCCACCAGCTACTACTATTCTGTAGCCAACACTGAGAGTTCCCCAACACTTATCATACCTGAACTGGCTAATGGAATAACCCCACTCCTTATGAAAAGTTATCGTGTCCTCCTAAAGTTCGAACCTAGTGAATATTTCCTGTTCCAAATACTGTTTTTCCACATCCCTCCAAACATAGCTCATATTGATGTGGAATTCCCTTTTGTATATCTATGCATCCTTATGATCCATTCCAGTAAGGCTCTCACTGGTAGCTGCTGGTTTTCTCCTTCAGCAGCTACATGGCATCTCCCTGACTCTGCCTACTTTCTCTCTATATCTCTGTTCAGATTTCCTGCCTGGATATATTCTACTAATCGATTGCCCAAAGCATCTTCTTGAATAACCAATGGTAATAAAACATATTCATAGCATATAGGATTCCTAGTCCCATCAAATCCTCCTGTGCTGTAGACAACATATACATTCCCACTGAGACAACCCCAACCTCATCAAACCACAGGATCTCTGGCTGACTACATAATATCACAGCATGCCAAGACTGTCCAAATCCTTCTACAATGCCAAGAGAAGTAAGTGCACCTTTCGAGCAGATAATTCTTTTCCTACTCCAGTAGAGTCCAGACCTGATGAAACATCCAGTGAGAACTCTAAAAGAGCTGTTTTCTCACACTTACAGTGACTTTTAGCTGTTTGCTGAGTTCCAAACCCTAGGCTCCATCTTAGTCCCACCGTGCTTTGATAGATAGTTCTAAGCTTCTGCTGGCACTTTCCCTCCAACTGGCCTTGTCCTAGCACATTCTTTTGTGCTGTATCCAGCATCTACATTCCCAACAGTAACCATCCTACCTGAATCCATCTGCAGGATGATTCCGATGCCTAAACCACTTCATTATATAACCAGACATCCCACAACCACCAGGACCCAACTTTAGCCAATTGAGTAACCCACTACACACAAGTAAATATTTGATTTTCCACATGCTGTCTGACTTACAGCTGCCTCATGTGCCTTGCATTTGCAAATTTTAGGCCTGTGAAGGTTTTCAAAGCCTTCAGCCAAGACTAGGTCCAGCAACTCCTTCTTTGGCATAGTCAACAGTTAGGCTCCCCTGAATTTAACACACCTACACCCATGCATGAAATAGTTGCCCTGCTTTCACAACTCCATTTCCAATCCAGACTTTCCATATCTTCCCCAAAGACCAAGCCCAGAATATTTCCCCTACCAGATAGCGTTTCCCCATATGCCAACAAACAGATAATAAGTCACTACAAGTGTCCAAGTCTAGTTTTTGCCACTGATATTCTTGCATGTTGTAGAAATGCTCATAGGATTCAACAGAGTTCCAAACGCGAGGGCCGAATCCCAGCATCTACTCCTGTCCTCCAACCAACATACATTGTCCTACAAGGACCTGCGCTGCTTGAATCTACATATAGTACTCATTTTGCTAACTATCTTACCCGAATCCAAATTCTGTATTCCTGAGTCTTCCACCATGGTATGGCCTGGTAAGTACTCACTCCCTCACAACCAGATATTTCATATTCTATCTCTACCTGGATCTAGCCTCTTTCCCAAAGTCATTATACAAATTTAGTTTATCACCTAAGTAGCAATATCTAGGCTTCTATAATTTTGGAAATCCCATGTCTTTGCCTTCCACGTGTGCGATTGCCGACATACATGCAGCAGACAAGTTGCTACCTTCACCCACCCACAGTACCCTCTCTGTTACCTGCAGCACCCTACTCCACCACATTCCTAATGTTCTCCTCCAGGAACTGGCTTCTTATATATGCCACCAACCAATACTTGTTTTCCATATCCATCTGCATCTAGCTTGAGTTTAACATCCAGCACCCCTGCATAATCTGGCTGTTTGCCTCTTGATTCAAGGGTCTTCTCGGGAGTATGGTCCCAAATAACTCAGCTCAGACTATTCTCAGGAATCCTCCTTTTCTGTCGTGAACATCTAGGCTTTGCTAGCACTTACCCTGCACTAGTACATCCACGGGACACTTTAGGTACAGTATAGAGCATTATTCCTTATTCAGATTTTCTATGTCTTCCCAGGTTTTAACTTGTTTAGTTTAGTTACCCACTCAGTACTTTGTACATAGAGGGCTTGATCTACCCAAGAAGCAACAACCAGTGTCCTTGTCTTCTCCAGCTGCCTCCATAGCAATCTCCGGCATTCTTAGACCCATCAACTTTTTCTGTGCGGTTGACAGCATCTAGATTCCCACAAAGACTATCAGTCTCTCATAGAACCAGAGGAGTTGTGGCTGCCCTACATGACCATTCTATCCCCAGACTATCAGAATACTCCTCCATCGTCTAGATTTCAGAGCACTGCTCTGCATCCTATCATTGTTTTTCTAATCCAGTGGAGTCCAGACTGGATGGAACATCCAGTGTCATCCCTAGATTTCAATAGTAGTGACTTCTAGCTGTTGGTAGGGTTCCAAATCCTTTGTTCCATCTTAGTCCCACCATGGTCTCTTAGGCTGAATGCAACATATAGTGTCCTGCATGAATCTCCTGTAACAACACTTACACACAGGACACTCTAGGCTACCTATACAACACAACTTAATACCCAGATTTCCCAGAATACCCATGTACTCCCCAGAGTCAAGCCTGTAGACTAACACCAAATGTACTCATCATACATGATTTTCTACAACTTGCTGAATTGATCACAGTACTTTAGCCTACATAGACAACCTATAACACATAACAGGTGCCTCTAGGATTCAGTAGGGTGTAAAATCTCACACCCCAGCACAACACCTCCATCTATTCATGTGCTATAGTTAACCTTTAGTTTTTCTACAATAGTTGTCCTATCTATGGCCACAGGACTAGATGTTCACTATACCATGGCACTCTATACAAAAACTTCCCATCCACTCCCCAGAGTCTAGTTACTGAAACTCCAAACACAACCCAATATTTCTATTTTCATGTCATGCAAAACATAAATCCCATGCTGCACGCAGTTTGGCACAGATGTCTGGACTCCTAGCCTTGCTGTAATGACCCCTAGAATTCAACAAGGTCCCCATTCCTTGGCCCTAGCCTATGCCAAGCATTTTGTCCTTGGCTGTAGCCTACATCTATGCTCCCATAGGGATGTACCCTAGCCCTGTCTACCCACATCTACTTTCAGAAAGCCTTGTGACACATAAAATACACCAATAAATACACAGACTTCCTGTGGTCTCCTCCTGGGTGAGCCTGGTGTTTACAACCCTATCTGACATTTTATTTTCTGGCGTAACTAGAATGGTCGAACATCCAGTGACCATGACTAGTGTGGCTATGAGTTCCTTGTACTTGATGGCTCTAGGCTTCTGCAGACTCTGGTTCCTCCAACTGACCTTGTCCTAGCCTATTCCTTTGTGCTATATCCAACTTCCATACTCTCAACTTGAACCATTCTACCTTCATTCAATCACAAGTGACATTTAAATGATTAAGCCACCTATCTTTGTCCCTAGACATCCCACATGCTCGGCCTCCAGGGTTTAGCCTAGTGAGTAATAACCAACACAAACATGGATACTTGTTTTTCCACATGCAGCCTGACCTACTAGAACCACATTTGCCTTCCATTTGCGAGCTTTAGGCATCTACAGGTTTGAATGTGTGCAGACAAGCTTAGGCCCTGCAACTTCTACTATGCTTTAGTGAACAGCTAGACTCCCTCTGCACTCAACGTTCTTGCACACATGCCCAGACTGTCCATATCCTCGTACAAAGACTATAGAGGTATGCACCCTTCTGCAGAGATAATTGTTTTCCCAAACTAGTGGAGTCCAGACAATCTAGTGGCATCCCTAGAATAGTGCTTGTTCTCCCTCGCAATGACTTACTTATATCTACCTATCTGTCTATCTATCTATCTATTTTTAATTCGAGAGAAGGCTTCTCTACGTAACTTTGAAGTCTATTTTTGCACTAGCTCTGTAGACCAGGTTGGCTTCACACTCACAGAGATCCTCCTGCCTCTGCCTCCCAAGTGCTATGATTAAAGTCATGCACCACCACCACCCATCCTTGTAGTGACTTCTAACTTTTGTCAATGTCCGAAGTCCTTTGCTTCATGTTCTTCTTTGCTATAGGTAAGATCTTGGTTCCTGCATGAAGTTCCTGTTACAACACTTAGCCACAGAACACTGTGTGCTGCCTATACAACCCAACTCTGTACTCAGATTCCCCATGACCTCTCCAGAGTCAGGCCTGTTAATTATCCCTAACATACTCATCATAAATGTTTTTGCACATCCTGCTGAATCTATACCAGTACCCCAGCCTAGACAAACAACTTATACTTCAGAGCAGAGGCCTTCAGGCTTCATCATGGTCCCAAATCTCATACACCCCCAATTTCAGTGCTATAAGGAACAATTAGAGTGCCACTAGTACTTGCCCTATCCACAGGCACAGGACTTGATGTTGACTATACTACCCCTCTCTATACACAAACTTTCTGTGTTCTCTTCCAGGGCCTAGTCTATTGGATATTCCACATACATCCCAATATTTCTGTTTTCGTATCCTGTAGCATGTAAATCATGAGCCTTAGGCAGTGCCACCATAGTAGCCTGAAATATTTGCCTTGCAGTAATGATCTCTAACTTCAACAAAGTCCTAAATCCTAGTTCCCAGTTTAGTCCCAGTATTTCATCCTTTGCTCTAGCCTACATGGTGTGCTCCTGGGAGGATCATCAGTCGTCGTACCAAACTAAGAATATTGCATACTATATTAATGAACAACCTAGAAAGATATGTCCATGAATGCAATAGTGGTACAAACTTTCTGGGAATAATCAGCTCCTTAAGAGTGAATTTAAGGTCTACTCTATAGAAAGCAACACATGCCTGCTGCTGTAAGCTTTCTCGAGAACATATGGTTATGGAGATCCAAGGCCCCAGTATTGAACCTCATACTATTATTTTGTTAAATGAATGAAGTATCAAGCTTCACTCTACATTCATATCTCGATAACTACAGATTAGTGCAGTTCTCAGACCTCTTCAGAGACCTTGGTGCAGTAGATTATGTTTAAAAAAGACATTCACAACTGGTCATCCTGGAAAAAAAATGAGAGTATGTGCAATGGGATATTTGTAGCCCTCTCTTCAAGACTCAGGTACCATTGCAGGGAGCATTTAAAAAGATTTTATGAGTCTGAGGCTGCAGATGCCAAGAGTGAAATTGTGATCTCAAGACATGACAGAGTCATTGCTCTCACAAATACAGAGCCATCGTGATTGCATGCAAAGGCCTGTGTAAGATGAGGCCAGGTCATATTCCAGTATGCTTGGTGACTAAGCACTCAAATATATGCCAGTATGGTTTTCATCCACATTAACTCTCACACTTCTCTAGAAGCCACCAACTGTCAGGAGTTTGCCAGTTAGACTCTGGAGCCCTCCTACAGTGCATCTTTGACTATGGGGGATGGCTTAGAAGTCTGTACCTCTAACAGACAAACTACTGACAGTTGGTGGCTTCTAGAGAAATGTGACAGTTAATGAAAGGGAATGAAAAACAGGCTCTCATGTACTTGAATACTTACTTAGTTACCAAGAAGTGCAACTGTTTGGGAAATTAGGAGGTGTGACCATGCTGGAATGCATATAGCCTTTGTGGATAATATATGTCACTGAGGGTGGGTTTTGAGGTTTACATTCCCACATCAGGCCTCGTCTCTCTCTCTCTCTACCTACTACTGATGAATCAGTTGGTATGGACTCAACAACAGGCCCAGTGCCGTGTTTGCCTGAATCCTGACATGATGATCATGAATTAATTTCCTAAAATTATAGGCAAGCATCCAATTAACTAGTGATAAAGAGATCCAGAGACCCTTTCAAGTCTCTTGCATCTTGAAGTCCTGAACTGAGATTAGAGTTTAGCTAGAGGGACAGGGTATTGACATATAAGCAGTTGTTGTCAGGAGGTGGCATCTACCCTCCCTTAGCTCACCCATCATTGTCTAATTGTTAGTCTTATCTGGCAAGGTGGTTTGATAGTAGGAATTGTGTGAAATCTCTTTATGAAGACAAGGTTTTCCTTTGGGTAGAGAACATTGCTTTACATGGCATGAGATTTCTGTAGAAATACTCATTACATTGACGTCAATGATTTGACTGTTCTGATAGATCAAGCTACACAATTGTCTCATTAGTATATCCTCATTTCTGCTAGGCCTGTTATGTAAGCAGCCCATTCTAAAAGCCCTATTAAAACACAAATTTTTTATAAAGGATAACCAAGGGTAAACCTGTCACTTCAAATTACCATTCCTTTCACTGAGATGTGATCAGTAGATTTGAGTTTGCTGGGTGATTATTGCTCCTGGGGAGATTTCCTTCCTTACATTGGATGGTGAGGTATAAAACCAACATTCAAAAAAAGTTGCCAAACAGAAAACATAACAGCTATTTGTGGGGATAACTGTCACTCACACACTTCACCTCAGATAGTTTGAAACATTCATACTGTGAAGTTTTGCCCGGATCTTGCAAAATACATGGATGGTGGAGCACAGTCTTCTTCATCCGTATCTATGAGATTAGATAAATGTAGCAATTTGGATTCAATGCTCCATAATTACCTCTATGAGTCTTACAGTGCATGTGTGGTATGACCCTCAAATCTGTGGGAACCAAAGCCCCTTCTTTGTCATATGCTAATCCAAATTTTCTTCTTTTTATATATCAAACCATATTCCTTTTCTGGCCTCTATCCCTATAGTATACAAAATGTCAGATTTTCCATCTTCAACACCAAAGAGTCTTCTGTGTCATATACCCACCTAAATCAATTTTCTAGGCCTCAACTTGAAATTTGAGTTCAAGGTGTGGTTCACACAATACACGCAATCAAAACCATCTTTATCATAAATTCATGAAAATTGTTTATCTGCCATCAAACTTCGTAAAACCATAATCTCTCTCATATCATATACCAACCCAATCTCTCTCTCTCTCTCTCCCTCTCTCTCTCTCTCTCTCTCTCTCTCTCTCTCTCTCCCCACTGTTGCTGCCTTCATCCTTATGAGACCACATCCCTCCTTTGTCATCTGCCTATCCACACTACCTCTCTTGCCATATAGCCAATATTTCTTCCCTAAAACCTTATCAGACACAAATCTCTCCCTTTCATTCAACCAAGTGAACTCCCTCTCTCGCCATGTACCCACTATTTCTGGACCCATCCTTCCAAGACACTCATTCCTCCTTAGCCATACACCAAACCTAATACTCTCTCTTATAATGTTTCCACCATTTCTTCCCCCAAACGTTGTGATGGCCCAATCTGCCCCATGTCATGTATCACCCAAACTCCCTCGCTTGCCATATATCCACCATGTCTGCCCCCATCCTGCTGTGACCCAAATCCTTCTCTTGCCATATGCCCACTGAAAATTCTTCTATTTTCATGTAACCACACAATTTCCTGTCTTGTGATGTAACCACCATTTCTTCCGCCAAACATGTCAGACCCAAATATATCCATGTTTATAAGCCCAACAAAACCCCCTCTCTTAACATATACCCACCCAAACTCTGTTTCATGAAATATACCAATTATTTCTGCCCCAAACCTTAAGAGACCCAAACACCCACTGGTCATACAGCTACCCAAACTCCTCTCTGGGCATATACCCATCATTTTGCCACCGGCTTTGTGAGACCCTAATCTCTCCATTGTCGTATGCCCATCCAAAGTATTTCTCTTGCTACATACTCACCATTGCTGCCCCGAAAGTGTATAAGACCCAAATCCCTCCCTTGTCATTTACCCAGCATACTCCCTTTGTTGCTATATATCCACCATTTCTGACCCCATCTTTCTGAGACCCTAATCCCACCCTTCATATAATAACCCAAACTCCTCTCTTAACAGATACTCATGATTTCTGCCACCTGAGTATTTGAGAATCAAATCCTTCCCTTGTCATGTACCCACCCAAATGTCTCTTATCATTTACCCATCATTACACTCTCCAAAGTATATGAGATCCAACTCCCTTGCCTGGCATTACCCATCCATATTCCCACTCTTTCCAAGCTCTCACCATTACTGCCCCAAAATTTTGGAGACACAAATCCCTCCCTTGTCTTCTACCCACACAAAATCCCCCTCTTGAAGGCACCCACCATTGATGCCCAAACTTTTGGAGACACAAATCGCTCCCTTTTTTCCTACCCACCCAAACTCCCTCTCTTCCATGCACCCACATTTGATGCCCAAACCTTTGGAGACCCAAATCCCTCCCGTGTCTTCTACCCACCCAAACTCCCTCTCTTTCCATGCACTCACCATTACTGCTCCAAAAATATGGAAACCCAAATCCCTCCCTTGTCTTCTTCCCACCCAAACTCCCCCTCTTCCATGCACCCACCATTGTTGCCCAAACCTTTGGAGACCCAAATCCCAACCTTGTCTTCTTCCCACCCGAACTCCCCCTCTTCCATGCACCCACCATTGTTGCCCAAACCTTTGGAGACCCAAATCCCTCCCTTGTCTTCTAGCCACCCATGCTCCCTTTCTTTTCATGCACTCACCATTACTGCCCCAAAATCCCCCTCGTCCAGGCACCCACCAATGATGCCCAAACGTTTGGAGACAAAAATCCCTCCCTTGTCTTCTTCCCACCCAAACTCCCCCTCTTCCATGCACCCATCATTGATGCCCAAACCTTTAAAAACACAAATCCCTCCCTTGTCTCCTACACACCCAAACTCCCTTTCTTCCATGCACCCACAAGTGATGCCCAAACCTTTGGAGACACAAATCCCTGCCTTGTCTTCTACCAACCCAAGTTCCCTTTCTTTTCATGCACTCACCATTACTGCCCAAATCCTTTGGAGACACAAATCCCTTCCTTGTCTTCTATCTACCCTAACTCCCCCTCTTCCATGCACCCACCATTGATGACCAATTCTTTGGAGACCCAAATCCCTCCCTTGTCATCTTCCCACCCAAACTCCCTTTCTTTTCATGCCCTCACCATTACTGCCCCAAAACTTTGGAGACCCAAATCCCTCCCTTGTCTTCTTCCCACCCAAACTCCCCGTCTTCCATGCACCCACCATTGATGCCCAAACCTTTGGAGACACAAATCCCTCCCTTGTCTCCTACTCACCAAAACTCACTCTCTTTCCATGCTCTCACCGTTAAAGCCACAAAATTTTGGAGACCCTAATACCTCCCTTGTCTTCTTCCCACACAAACTCGCCTCTTTTATGCACCCACAATTAATGCCCAAACCTTTGTAGACCCAAATCCCTCCCTTGTCTTCTACCAACCCAAACTCCCCCTCTTTCCATGAACCCACTATGACTGTCCCAAACCTAGTGAAGAACAAATCTCTCCATTGCCATTCACCCACCCATCTTCCCTCTCTTCTCCTATAACCATCATTTTTCCTTCCCTTTCCTGGTTTCGCCTTTAGTCACTGTAAAAGACACATAGCTTTTCAACTAAATTGAATTTATTTTCAATTTAAGAAATTTATACCAATGCAATTTTCTTTGTCATATTTGGGCATTCCCCGTCTTCATGATAGCCATCTTATTGGCTCTCCCCCTCATCGGCTGCTGCGACCACGCTTGCTTCTCCAGTAGTGTGCACCTCGGCTTCCTTTTCAGGCTCCTCCTCCTTAGGTTCAGGCATTGCAGTAACAGCTTTCACTTTGATTTTCTTCCGTTCGAGGGCAGCTGCCTCTTGGGCCTCCCTCTTTCTCTTGTTCCTCTTCTTTGAGGAGTGCTTCCGGTGTTTGCTTTTCTTGTGTGCCTGGAATGGCAAGAGGTGAACACAAGAATTAGTTAATAGAGGGAGAAGTCAGGAGAGGCATGTGAAGGACACTTTGTCGGAAGAGGTGAGAATTGATAAGGGATTTATGCCAGGAAGGAGAGAGGTAGTGACTTTAGGTAAGAGTAAATGAGTAGAGGAGGGAGCTCCAGTAGGTTTCGTCAACTCACCTTTCCGCAAGACATGTAAGGTGGATACTGCTTTAGAGCTGCCTTTGTCTTCACCATAAGGACTGGCCCGTTCGCTGCCATCGGAACATCACTACTGGATGTTGGGAGGTCCATGTCGGACAGTGATTCCTTAGGTTCCTTTGCTAGACTCTCCATCACCAAGTCGCGTGAGCGCGTGTTGTTTCTCCCTCGAGGGGCTGTGAACAACTGGCAGAGTCGGGAAGGCCACACCCTCAGACCTGAGTCATCATCAAGGTCTCGACCAATAGTAGGTGAGCTTGTGCTCTGACATCACAAAGCCTGGTTCTGACCCACAAGAATGCCTGGGGAAGGAAGGAACAAATAGTGGACTGTACCACTCCTGACACTTTGATGATAGGGGGAATATATTGAGAAGGCAAAGAGAGTTTGGGTTTAGATGGAGACTTTGTTTAATAACTCTAAGGCAAATTTTCCACCTCAACCTTTTTTACATATCTACCTTTGTTGTGGTAGAACACATGACAGATCATTTGCTTCTCCAAATTCTTCAACAATACTATCCCTGTCAATGGTTTAGTCCAAAATGTCCGCCTCAATCTTTGGCTAGTATCTTGAATGTCTTCCCTAAAATCATTCCCAAATAACATTCCTACTCCATGGCTTAGCCTGTTGACCGTACACACACACACTCACACACACATACACACACACACACACACACACACACACACACACACACGAATACTTGCATCTCCACATTCCTCTGTACCTAATGAATATACGCAAACCAGTGTCCCTATCTTGTCTGGCTGTGTAGCAACAAATCATGGCCTCCAGGCTTCCACCTTATCCCAAGTCAGGTGACCCAGCCTAGCCTCAATATCTCTTTTACTGTGGTGAGCATACAGCCTCCTTTAATATACTCACTCACCTAAGGAGGCTTTCTACAACCAACATAAGCCCAGTCCATAACCAGGGTTCTCCTATCTTCTGGTGTCTAGCCTATTGAGAATATCACACAGTATTAGACACTTGATTTTTAACATTCTGTTATGTATAACCTGGAAACCATAAGAAATGTTCAATCTTGGTCTGGACTCCTTGCCTTATAGTAGTGAATTTTAGGCTTCAACATGTTGCAGCCTATTTAGAACAGTTTTCCTATATTATAGAGAACATCTGGGCTACAGCCAGATATAATCCTATTTAGATAAACCAACAGGGGTCTTAGAGTTGCCCATACCTCTTCACACCATACCCAGACTTCCTATGTCCCCCTCGGGGATTTATCCAGGTGAAGATATCCATACTCTGTAATTGGTTTTCCATATTCAGTGGAATTTATCCTAGATTGAATAGTCCCTGTCCCATCAAAGAATGGACCCTTGCACTCTGCAGTAGTGATTTGTGGCATGTTTTAGGGACACAAATCTCAAAACACAGCATGATCCCACCAGCTACTACTATTCTGTAGCCAACACTGAGAGTTCCCCAACACTTATCATACCTGTACTGGGTAATGGAATAACCCCACTCCTTATGAAAAGTTATCGTGTCCTCCTAAAGTTCGAACCTAGTGAATATTTCCTGATCCCTCCACATCCCTCCAAACATAGCTCATATTGATGTGGGATTCCCTTTTGTATATCTATGTATCATTATGATCCATTCCAGTAAGGCTCTCACTGGTAGCTGCTGGTTTTCTCCTTCAGCAGCTACATGGCATCTCCCTGACTCTGCCTACTTTCTCTCTATATCTCTGTTCAGATTTCCTGCCTGGCTATATTCTACTAATCGATTGCCCAAAGCATCTTCTTGAATAACCAATGGTAATAAAACATATTCATAGCATATAGGATTCCTAGTCCCATCAAATCCTCCTGTGCTGTAGACAACATATACATTCCCACTGAGACAACCCCAACCTCATCAAACCACAGGATCTCTGGCTGACTACATAATATCACAGCATGCCAAGACTGTCCAAATCCTTCTACAATGCCAAGAGAAGTAAGTGCACCTTTCGAGCAGATAATTCTTTTCCTACTCCAGTAGAGTCCAGACCTGATGAAACATCCAGTGAGAACTCTAAAAGAGCTGTTTTCTCACACTTACAGTGACTTTTAGCTGTTTGCTGAGTTCCAAACCCTAGGCTCCATCTTAGTCCTACCGTGCTTTGATAGATAGTTCTAAGCTTCTGCTGGCACTTTCCCTCCAACTGGCCTTGTCCTAGCACATTCTTTTGTGCTGTATCCAGCATCTACATTCCCAACAGTAACCATCCTACCTGAATCCATCTGCAGGATGATTCCAATGCCTAAACCACTTCATTATATAACCAGACATCCCACAACCACCAGGACCCAACTTTAGCCAATTGAGTAACCCACTACACACAAGTGAATATTTGATTTTCCACTTGCTGTCTGACTTACAGCTGCCTCATGTGCCTTGCATTTGCAAATTTTAGGCCTGTGAAGGTTTTCAAAGCCTTCAGCCAAGACTAGGTCCAGCAACTCCTTCTTTGGTATAGTCAACAGTTAGGCTCCCCTGAATTTAACACACCTACACCCATGCATGAAATAGTTGCCCTGCTTTCACAACTCCATTTCCAATCCAGACTTTCCATATCTTCCCCAAAGACCAAGCCCAGAATATTTCCCCTAACAGATAGTGTTTCCCCATATGCCAACAAACAGATCATAAGTCACTACAAGTGTCCAAGTCTAGTTTTTGCCACTGATATTCTTGCATATTGTAGTAATGCTCACAGGATTCAACAGAGTTCCAAATGTGAGGGCCGAATCCCAGCATCTACTCCTGTCCTCCAACCAACATACATTGTCCTACAAGGACCTGCGCTGCTTGAATCTACATATAGTACTCATTTTGCTAACTATCTTACCCGAATCCAAATTCTGTATTCCTGAGTCCTCCACCACGGTATGGCCTGGTAAGTACTCACTCCCTCACAACCAGATATTTCATATTCTATCTCTATCTGGATCTAGCCTCTTTCCCAAAGTCATTATACAAATTTTGTTTGATCACCTAAGTAGCAATATCTAGGCTTCTATAATTTCGGAAATCCCATGTCTTGGCCTTCCACGTGTGCGATTGCCGACATACATGCAGCAGACAAGTTGCTACCTTCACCCACCCACAGTACCCTCTGTGTTACCTGCAGCACCCTACTCTACCACATTCCTAATGTTCTCCTCCAGGAACTGGCTTCTTATATAAGCCACCAACCAATACTTGTTTTCCATTTCCATCTGCATCTAGCTTGAGTTTAACAGCCAGCACCCCTGCATAATCTGGGTGTTTGCCTCTTGAGTCAAGGGTCTTCTAGGGAGTATGGTCCCAAATAACTCAGCTCAGACTATTCTCAGGAATCCTCCTTTTCTGTCGTGAACATCTAGTCTTTGCTAGCACTTACCGTGCACTAATACATCCACGGGACACTTTAGGTACAGTATAGAGCATTATTCCTTATTCAGATTTTCTATGTCTTCCCAGGTTTTAACTTGTTTAGTTTAGTTACCCACTCAGTACTTTGTACATAGAGGGCTTGATCTACCCAAGTTGCAACAACCAGTGTCCTTGTCTTCTCCAGCTGCCTCCATAGCAATCTCCGGCATTCTTAGACCCATCAACTTTTTCTGTGCTGTTGACAGCATCTACATTCCCACAAAGACTATCAGTCTCTCATAGAACCAGAGGAGTTGTGGCTGCCCTACATGACCATTCTATCCCCAGACTATCAGAATACTCCTCCATCGTCTAGATTTCAGAGCACTGCTCTGCATCCTATCATCGTTATTCTAATCCAGTGGAGTCCAGACTGGATGGAACATCCAGTGTCATTCCTAGATTTCAATAGTAGTGACTTCTAGCTGTTGGTAGGGTTCCAAATCCTTTGTTCCATCTTAGTCCCAGCATGGTCTCTTAGGCTGAATGCAACATATAGTGTCCTGCATGAATCTCCTGAAACAAAACTTACACACAGGACACTCTAGGCTACCTATACAACACAACTTAATACCCAGATTACCCAGAATACCCATGTACTCCCCAGAGTCAAGCCTGTAGAATAAAACCAAATGTACTCATCATACATGATTTTCTACAACTTGCTGAATTGATCACAGTACTCTAGCCTACATAGACAACCTATAACACATAACAGGTGCCTCTAGGATTCAGTAGGGTGTAAAATCTCACACCCCAGCACAGCCCTCCATCTATTCATGTGCTATAGTTAACATTTAGTTTTTCTACAATAGTTGTCCTATCTATGGCCACAGGACTAGATGTTCACTATACCATGGCACTCTATACACAAACTTCCCATCCACTCCCCAGAGTCTAGTTACTGAAACTCCAAACACAACCCAATATTTCTGTTTTCATGTCATGCAAAACATAAATCCCATGCTGCATGCAGTTTGGCACAGATGTCTGGACTCCTAGCCTTGCTGTAATGACCCCTAGAATTCAACAAGGTCCCCATTCCTTGGCCCTAGCCTATGCCAAGCATTTTTTCCTTGGCTGTAGCCTACATCTATGCTCCCATAGGGATGTACCCTAGCCCTGTCTACCCACATCTACTTTCAGAAAGCCTTGTGACACATAAAATACACCAATAAATACACAGACTTCCTGTGGTCTCCTCCTGGGTGAGCCTGGTGTTTACATCCCTATCTGACAGTTTATTTTCTGGCGTAACTAGAATGGTCGAACATCCAGTGACCATGACTAGTGTTTCTATGAGTTCCTTGTACTTGATGGCTCTAGGCTTCTGCAGACTCTGGTTCCTCCAATTGACCTTGTCCTAGCCTATTCCTTTGTGCTATATCCAACTTCCATACTCTCAACTTGAACCATTCTTCCTTCATTCAATCACAAGTGACATTTAAATGATTAAGCCACCTATCTTTGTCCCTAGACATCCCACATGCTCGGCCTCCAGGGTTTAGCCTAGTGAGTAATAACCAACACAAACATGAATACTTGTTTTTCCACATGCAGCCTGACCTACTAGAAACACACTTGCCTTCCATTTGTGAGCTTTAGGCATCTACAGGATTGATTGTGTGCAGACAAGCTTAGGCCCTACATCTTCTACTATGCTTTAGTGAACAGCTAGGCTCCCTCTGCACTCAACGTTCTTGCACACATGCCCAGACTGTCCATATCCTCCTATAAAGTCGATAGAGGTATGCACCCTTCTGCAAAGATAATTGTTTTCCCAAACTAGTGGAGTCCAGACCATCTAGTGGCATCCCTAGAATAGTGCTTGTTCTCACTCCCAATGACTTACTTATATCTACCTATTTGTCTATCTATCTATCTATCTATCTATCTATCTATCTATCTATCTATCTATTTTTAATCTGAGAGAAGGCTTCTCTATGTAACTTTGAAGTCTATTTGTGCACTAGCTCTGTAGACCAGGTTGGCTTCACACTCACAGAGATCCTCCTGCCTCTGCCTCCCAAGTGCTATGATTAAAGTCATGCACCACCACCACCCATCCTTGTAGTGACTTCTAACTTTTGTCAATGTCCGAAATCCTTTGCTTCATGTTCTTCTTTGCTATAGGTAAGATCTTGGTTCCTGCATGAAGTTCCTGTTACAACACTTAGCCACAGAACACTGTGTGCTGCCTATACAACCCAACTCTGTACTCAGATTCCCCATGACCTCTCCAGAGTCAGGCCTGTTAATTATCCCTAACATACTCATCATAAATGTTTTTGCACATCCTGCTGAATCTATACCAGTACCCCAGCCTAGACAAACAACTTATACTTCAGAGCAGAGGCCTTCAGGCTTCATCATGGTCCCAAATCGCATACACCCCCAATTTCAGTGCTATAAGGAACAATTAGAGTGCCACTAGTACTTGCCCTATCCACAGGCACAGGACTAGATGTTGACTATACTACCCCTCTCTATACACAAACTTTCTGTGTTCTCTTCCAGGGCCTAGTCTATTGGATATTCCACATACATCCCAATATTTCTGTTTTCGTATCCTGTAGCGTGTAAATCATGAGCCTTAGGCAGTGCCACCATAGTAGCCTGAAATCTTTGCCTTGCAGTAATGATCTCTAACTTCAACAAAGTCCTAAATCCTAGTTCCCAGTTTAGTCCCAGTATTTCATCCTTTGCTCTAGCCTACATGGTGTGCTCCTGGGAGGATCATCAGTCATCGTACCAAACTAAGAATATTGCATACTATATTAATGAACAACCTAGAAAGATATGTCCATGAATGCAATAGTGGTACAATCTTTCTGGGAATAATCAGCTCCTTAAGAGTGAATTTAAGGTCTACTCTACAGAAAGCAACACATGCCTGCTGCTGTAAGCTTTGTCGAGAACATATGGTTATGGAGATCCAAGGCCCCAGTATTGAACCTCATACTATTATTTTGTTAAATGAATGAAGTATCAAGCTTCACTCTACATTCATACCTCGATAACTACAGATTAGTGCAGTTCTCAGACCTCCTCAGAGACCTTGGTGTAGTAGATTATGTTTAAAAAAGACATTCAAAACTGGTCATCCTGGAAAAAAATGAGAGTATGTGCAATGGGATATTTGTAGCCCTCCCTTCAAGACTCAGGTACCATTGCAGGGAGCATTTAAAAAGATTTTAAGACTCTGAGGCTGCATATGCCAAGAGTGAAATTGTGATCTCAAGACATGACAGAGTCATTGCTCTCACAAATACAGAGCCGTCGTGATTGCATGCAAACGCCTGTGTAAGATGAGGCCAGGTCATATTCCAGTATGCTTGGTGACTAAGCACTCAAATGTATGCCAGTATGGTTTCCATCCACATTAACTCTCACACTTCTCTAGAAGCCACCAACTGTCAGGAGTTTGCCAGTGAGACTCTGGAGCCCTCCTACAGTGCATCTTTGACTAAGGGGGATGGCTCAGAAGTCTGTACCTCTAACTGACAAACTACTGACAGTTGGTAGCTTCTAGAGAAATGTGACAGTTAATGAAAGGGAATGAAAAACAGGCTCTCATGTACTTGAATACTTACTTAGTTACCAAGAAGTGCAACTGTTTGTGAAATTAGGAGGTGTGACCATACTGGAATGGATATAGCCTTTGTGGAAAATATATGTCACTGAGGGTGGGTTTTGAGGTTTACATTCCCACATCAGGCCTCGTCTCTCTCTCTCTACCTACTACTGATGAATCAGTTGGTATGGACTCAACAACAGGCCCAGTGCCATGTTTGCCTGAATCCTGACATGATGCTCATGAATTAATTTCCTAAAATTATAGGCAAGCATCCAATTAACTAGTGATAAAGAGATCCAGAGACCCTTTCAAGTCTCTTGCATCTTGAAGTCCTGAACTGAGATTAGAGTTTAGCTAGAGGGACAGGGTATTGACAAAATGCAGTTGTGGTCAGAGGGGGCATCTACCCTCCCTTAGCTCACCCATCATTGTCTAATTGTTAGTCTTATCTGGCAAGGTGGTTTGATAGTAGGAATTGTGTGAAATCTCTTGAAGGAGACAAGGTTTTCCTTTGGGTAGAGAACATTGCTTTACCTGGCATGAGATTTCTGTAGAAATACTCATTACGTTGACGTCAATGATTTGACTGTTCTGATCGATCAAGCTACACAATTGTCTCATTAGTATATCCTCATTTCTGCTAGTCCTGTTATGTAAGCAGCCCATTCTAAAAGTCCTATTAAAACACAAATTTTTTATAAAGGATAACCAAGGGTAAACCTGTCACTTCAAATTACCATTCCTTTCACTGAGATGTGATCAGTAGATTTGAGTTTGCTGGGTGATTATTGCTCCTGGGGAGATTTCCTTACTTACATTGGATGGTGAGGTATAAAACCAACATTCAAAAAAAGTTGCCAAACAGGAAACATAACAGCTATTTGTGGGATAACTGTCACTCACACACTTCACCTCAGATAGGTTGAGACATTCATACTGTGAAGTTTTGCCCGGATCTTGCAAAATACATGGATGGTGGAGCACAGTCTTCTTCATCCGTATCTATGAGATTAGATAAATGTAGCAATTTGGATTCAATGCTCCATAATTACCTCTATGAGTCTTACAGTGCATGTGTGGTATGACCCTCAAATCTGTGGGAACCAAAGTCCCTTCTTTGTCATATGCTAACCCAAATTTTCTTCTTTTTATATATCAAACCATATTCCTTTTCTGGCCTCTATCCCTATAGTATACAAAATGTCAGATTTTCCATCTTCAACACCAAAGAGTCTTCTGTGTCATATACCCACCTAAATCAATTTTCTAGGCCTCAACTTGAAATTTGAGTTCAAGGTGTGGTTCACACAATACACGCAATCAAATCCATCTTTATCGTAAATTCATGAAAATTGTTTATCTGCAATCAAACTTTGTAAAACCAGAATCTCTCTCATATCATATACCAACCCAATCTCTCTCTCTCTCTCTCTCTCTCTCTCTCTCTCTCTCTCTCTCTCTCCCCACTGTTGCTGCCTTCATCCTTATGAGACCACATCCCTCCTTTGTCATCTGCCTATCCACACTACCTCTCTTGCCATATAGCCAATATTTCTTCCCTAAAACCTTATCAGACACAAATCTCTCCCTTTCATTCAACCAAGTGAACTCCCTCTCTCGCCATGTACCCACTATTTCTGGACCCATCCTTCCAAGACACTCATTCCTCCTTAGCCATACACCAAACCTAATACTCTCTCTTATAATGTTTTCACCATTTCTTCCCCCAAACGTTGTGATGGCCCAATCTGCCCCATGTCATGTACTCACCCAAACTCCCTCGCTAGCCATATATCCACCATGTCTGCCCCCATCCTGCTGTGACCCAAATCCTTCTCTTGCCATATGCCCACTGAAAATTCTTCTATTTTCATGTAACCACACAATTTCCTGTCTTGTGATGTAACCACCATTTCTTCCCCCAAACATGTCAGACCCAAATATATCCATGTTTATAAGCCCAACAAAACCCCCTCTCTTGACATATACCCACCCAAACTCTGTTTCATGAAATATACCAATTATTTCTGCCCCAAACCTTAAGAGACCCAAACACCCCCTGGTCATACAGCTACCCAAACTCCTCTCTGGGCATATACCCATCATTTTGCCACCGGCTTTGTGAGACCCTAATCTCTCCATTGTCGTATGCCCATCCAAAGTATTTCTCTTGCTACATACTCACCATTGCTGCCCCTAAAGTGTATAAGACCCAAACCCCTCCCTTGTCATTTACCCAGCATACTCCCTCTGTTGCTATATATCCACCATTTCTGACCCCATCTTTCTGAGACCCTAATCCCACCCTTCATATAATAACCCAAACTCCTCTCTTAACAGATACTCATGATTTCTGCCACCTGAGTATTTGAGAATCAAATCCTTCCCTTGTCATGTACCCACCCAAATGTCTCTTATCATTTACCCATCATTACACTCTCCAAAGTATATGAGATCCAACTCCCTTCCCTGGCATTACCCACAAATATTCCCACTCTTTCCAAGCTCTCACCATTACTGCCCCAAAATTTTGGAGACACAAATCCCTCCATTGTCTTATACCCACAGAAAATCCCCCTCTTCAAGGCACCCACCCTTGATGCCCAAACTTTTGGAGGCACAAATCCCTCCCTTTTTTCCTACCCACCCAAACTCCCTCTCTTCCATGCACCCACAATAGATGCCCAAACCTTTGGAGACCCAAATCCCTCCCGTGTCTTCTACCCACCCAAACTCCCTCTCTTTCCATGCACTCACCATTACTGCTCCAAACATATGGAAACCCAAATCCCTCCCTTGTCTTCTTCCCACCCGAACTCCCCCTCTTCCATGCACCCACCATTGTTGCCCAAACCTTTGGAGACCCAAATCCCACCCTTATCTTCTTCCAACCCAAACATCCCCATTTTCATGCACCCACCATTGATGCCCAAACCTTTGGAGACCCAAATCCCTCCCTTGTCTTCTACCCACCCATGCTCCCTTTCTTTTCATGCACTCACCATTACTGCCCCAAAATCCCCCTCATCCAGGCACCCACCAATGATGCCCAAACATTTGGAGACAAGAATCCCTCCCTTGTCTTCTTCCCACTCAAACTCCCCCTCTTCCATGCACCCATCATTGATGCCCAAACCTTTGAAAACACAAATCCCTCCCTTGTCTCCTACACACACAAACTCCCTTTCTTCCATGCACCCACAAGTGATGCCCAAACCTTTGGAGACACAAATCCCTCCCTTGTCTTCTACCAACCCAAGTTCCCTTTCTTTTCATGCACTCACCATTACTGCCCAAATCCTTTGGAGACAAAAATCCCTTCCTTGTCTTCTATCCACCCTAACTCCCCCTCTTCCATGCACCCACCATTGATGACCAATTCTTTGGAGACCCAAATCCCTCCCTTGTCATCTTCCCACCCAAACTCCCTTTCTTTTCATGCCCTCACCATTACTGCCCCAAAACTTTGGAGACCCAAATCCCTCCCTTGTCTTCTTCCCACCCAAACTCCCCGTCTTCCATGCACCCACCATTGATGCCCAAACCTTTGGAGACACAAATCCCTCCCTTGTCTCCTACCCACCAAAACTCCCTCTCTTTCCATGCTCTCACCGTTAAAGCCACAAAATTTTGGAGACCCTAATCCCTCCCTTGTCTTCTTCCCACACAAACTCGCCTCTTTTATGCACCCACAATTAATGCCCAAACCTTTGTAGACCCAAATCCCTCCCTTGTCTTCTACCAACCCAAACTCCCCCTCTTTCCATGAACCCACTATGACTGTCCCAAACCTAGTGAAGAACAAATCTCTCCATTGCCATTCACCCACCCATCTTCCCTCTCTTCTCCTATAACCATCATTTTTCCTTCCCTTTCCTGGTTTCGCCTTTAGTCACTGTAAAAGACACATAGCTTTTCAACTAAATTGAATTTATTTTCAATTTAAGAAATTTATACCAATGCAATTTTCTTTGTCATATTTGGGCATTCCCCGTCTTCATGATAGCCATCTTATTGGCTCTCCCCCTCATCGGCTGCTGCGACCACGCTTGCTTCTCCAGTAGTGTGCACCTCGGCTTCCTTTTCAGGCTCCTCCTCCTTAGGTTCAGGCATTGCAGTAACAGCTTTCACTTTGATTTTCTTCCGTTCGAGGGCAGCTGCCTCTTGGGCCTCCCTCTTTCTCTTGTTCCTCTTCTTTGAGGAGTGCTTCCGGTGTTTGCTTTTCTTGTGTGCCTGGAATGGCAAGAGGTGAACACAAGAATTAGTTAATAGAGGGAGAAGTCAGGAGAGGCATGTGAAGGACACTTTGTCGGAAGAGGTGAGAATTGATAAGGGATTTATGCCAGGAAGGAGAGAGGTAGTGACTTTAGGTAAGAGTAAATGAGTAGAGGAGGGAGCTCCAGTAGGGTTCGTCAACTCACCTTTCCGCACGACATGTAAGGTGGATACTGCTTTAGAGCTGCCTTTGTCTTCACCATAAGGACTGGCCCGTTCGCTGCCATCGGAACATCACTACTGGATGTTGGGAGGTCCATGTCGGACAGTGATTCCTTAGGTTCCTTTGCTAGACTCTCCATCACCAAGTCGCGTGAGCGCGTGTTGTTTCTCCCTCGAGGGGCTGTGAACAACTGGCAGAGTCGGGAAGGCCACACCCTCAGACCTGAGTCATCATCAAGGTCTCGACCAATAGTAGGTGAGCTTGTGCTCTGACATCACAAAGCCTGGTTCTGACCCACAAGAATGCCTGGGGAAGGAAGGAACAAATAGTGGACTGTACCACTCCTGACACTTTGATGATAGGGGGAATATATTGAGAAGGCAAAGAGAGTTTGGGTTTAGATGGAGACTTTGTTTAATAACTCTAAGGCAAATTTTCCACCTCAACCTTTTTTACATATCTACCTTTGTTGTGGTAGAACACATGACAGATCATTTGCTTCTCCAAATTCTTCAACAATACTATCCCTGTCAATGGTTTAGTCCAAAATGTCCGCCTCAATCTTTGGCTAGTATCTTGAATGTCTTCCCTAAAATCATTCCCAAATAACATTCCTACTCCATGGCTTAGCCTGTTGACCGTACACACACACACTCACACACACATACACACACACACACACACACACACACACACGAATACTTGCATCTCCACATTCCTCTGTACCTAATGAATATACGCAAACCAGTGTCCCTATCTTGTCTGGCTGTGTAGCAACAAATCATGGCCTCCAGGCTTCCACCTTATCCCAAGTCAGGTGACCCAGCCTAGCCTCAATATCTCTTTTACTGTGGTGAGCATACAGCCTCCTTTAATATACTCACTCACCTAAGGAGGCTTTCTACAACCAACATAAGCCCAGTCCATAACCAGGGTTCTCCTATCTTCTGGTGTCTAGCCTATTGAGAATATCACACAGTATTAGACACTTGATTTTTAACATTCTGTTATGTATAACCTGGAAACCATAAGAAATGTTCAATCTTGGTCTGGACTCCTTGCCTTATAGTAGTGAATTTTAGGCTTCAACATGTTGCAGCCTATTTAGAACAGTTTTCCTATATTATAGAGAACATCTGGGCTACAGCCAGATATAATCCTATTTAGATAAACCAACAGGGGTCTTAGAGTTGCCCATACCTCTTCACACCATACCCAGACTTCCTATGTCCCCCTCGGGGATTTATCCAGGTGAAGATATCCATACTCTGTAATTGGTTTTCCATATTCAGTGGAATTTATCCTAGATTGAATAGTCCCTGTCCCATCAAAGAATGGACCCTTGCACTCTGCAGTAGTGATTTGTGGCATGTTTTAGGGACACAAATCTCAAAACACAGCATGATCCCACCAGCTACTACTATTCTGTAGCCAACACTGAGAGTTCCCCAACACTTATCATACCTGTACTGGGTAATGGAATAACCCCACTCCTTATGAAAAGTTATCGTGTCCTCCTAAAGTTCGAACCTAGTGAATATTTCCTGATCCCTCCACATCCCTCCAAACATAGCTCATATTGATGTGGGATTCCCTTTTGTATATCTATGTATCATTATGATCCATTCCAGTAAGGCTCTCACTGGTAGCTGCTGGTTTTCTCCTTCAGCAGCTACATGGCATCTCCCTGACTCTGCCTACTTTCTCTCTATATCTCTGTTCAGATTTCCTGCCTGGCTATATTCTACTAATCGATTGCCCAAAGCATCTTCTTGAATAACCAATGGTAATAAAACATATTCATAGCATATAGGATTCCTAGTCCCATCAAATCCTCCTGTGCTGTAGACAACATATACATTCCCACTGAGACAACCCCAACCTCATCAAACCACAGGATCTCTGGCTGACTACATAATATCACAGCATGCCAAGACTGTCCAAATCCTTCTACAATGCCAAGAGAAGTAAGTGCACCTTTCGAGCAGATAATTCTTTTCCTACTCCAGTAGAGTCCAGACCTGATGAAACATCCAGTGAGAACTCTAAAAGAGCTGTTTTCTCACACTTACAGTGACTTTTAGCTGTTTGCTGAGTTCCAAACCCTAGGCTCCATCTTAGTCCTACCGTGCTTTGATAGATAGTTCTAAGCTTCTGCTGGCACTTTCCCTCCAACTGGCCTTGTCCTAGCACATTCTTTTGTGCTGTATCCAGCATCTACATTCCCAACAGTAACCATCCTACCTGAATCCATCTGCAGGATGATTCCGATGCCTAAACCACTTCATTATATAACCAGACATCCCACAACCACCAGGACCCAACTTTAGCCAATTGAGTAACCCACTACACACAAATGAATATTTGATTTTCCACTTGCTGTCTGACTTACAGCTGCCTCATGTGCCTTGCATTTGCAAATTTTAGGCCTGTGAAGGTTTTCAAAGCCTTCATCCAAGACTAGGTCCAGCAACTCCTTCTTTGGTATAGTCAACAGTTAGGCTCCCCTGAATTTAACACACCTACACCCATGCATGAAATAGTTGCCCTGCTTTCACAACTCCATTTCCAATCCAGACTTTCCATATCTTCCCCAAAGACCAAGCCCAGAATATTTCCCCTAACAGATAGTGTTTCCCCATATGCCAACAAACAGATCATAAGTCACTACAAGTGTCCAAGTCTAGTTTTTGCCACTGATATTCTTGCATATTGTAGTAATGCTCACAGGATTCAACAGAGTTCCAAATGTGAGGGCCGAATCCCAGCATCTACTCCTGTCCTCCAACCAACATACATTGTCCTACAAGGACCTGCGCTGCTTGAATCTACATATAGTACTCATTTTGCTAACTATCTTACCCGAATCCAAATTCTGTATTCCTGAGTCCTCCACCACGGTATGGCCTGGTAAATACTCACTCCCTCACAACCAGATATTTCATATTCTATCTCTATCTGGATCTAGCCTCTTTCCCAAAGTCATTATACAAATTTTGTTTGATCACCTAAGTAGCAATATCTAGGCTTCTATAATTTCGGAAATCCCATGTCTTGGCCTTCCACGTGTGCGATTGCCGACATACATGCAGCAGACAAGTTGCTACCTTCACCCACCCACAGTACCCTCTGTGTTACCTGCAGCACCCTACTCTACCACATTCCTAATGTTCTCCTCCAGGAACTGGCTTCTTATATAAGCCACCAACCAATACTTGTTTTCCATTTCCATCTGCATCTAGCTTGAGTTTAACAGCCAGCACCCCTGCATAATCTGGGTGTTTGCCTCTTGAGTCAAGGGTCTTCTAGGGAGTATGGTCCCAAATAACTCAGCTCAGACTATTCTCAGGAATCCTCCTTTTCTGTCGTGAACATCTAGTCTTTGCTAGCACTTACCGTGCACTAATACATCCACGGGACACTTTAGGTACAGTATAGAGCATTATTCCTTATTCAGATTTTCTATGTCTTCCCAGGTTTTAACTTGTTTAGTTTAGTTACCCACTCAGTACTTTGTACATAGAGGGCTTGATCTACCCAAGTTGCAACAGCCAGTGTCCTGGTCTTCTCCAGCTGCCTCTATAGCAATCTCCGGCATTCTTAGACCCATCAACTTTTTCTGTGCTGTTGACAGCATCTAGATTCCCACAAAGACTATCAGTCTCTCATAGAACCAGAGGAGTTGTGGCTGCCCTACATGACCATTCTATCCCCAGACTATCAGAATACTCCTCCATCGTCTAGATTTCAGAGCACTGCTCTGCATCCTATCATCGTTATTCTAATCCAGTGGAGTCCAGACTGGATGGAACATCCAGTGTCATTCCTAGATTTCAATAGTAGTGACTTCTAGCTGTTGGTAGGGTTCCAAATCCTTTGTTCCATCTTAGTCCCACCATGGTCTCTTAGGCTGAATGCAACATATAGTGTCCTGAATGAATCTCCTGAAACAAAACTTACACACAGGACACTCTAGGCTACCTATACAACACAACTTAATACCCAGATTACCCAGAATACCCATGTACTCCCCAGAGTCAAGCCTGTAGAATAAAACCAAATGTACTCATCATACATGATTTTCTACAACTTGCTGAATTGATCACAGTACTCTAGCCTACATAGACAACCTATAACACATAACAGGTGCCTCTAGGATTCAGTAGGGTGTAAAATCTCACACCCCAGCACAGCCCTCCATCTATTCATGTGCTATAGTTAACATTTAGTTTTTCTACAATAGTTGTCCTATCTATGGCCACAGGACTAGATGTTCACTATACCATGGCACTCTATACACAAACTTCCCATCCACTCCCCAGAGTCTAGTTACTGAAACTCCAAACACAACCCAATATTTCTGTTTTCATGTCATGCAAAACATAAATCCCATGCTGCATGCAGTTTGGCACAGATGTCTGGACTCCTAGCCTTGCTGTAATGACCCCTAGAATTCAACAAGGTCCCCATTCCTTGGCCCTAGCCTATGCCAAGCATTTTGTCCTTGGCTGTAGCCTACATCTATGCTCCCATAGGGATGTACCCTAGCCCTGTCTACCCACATCTACTTTCAGAAAGCCTTGTGACACATAAAATACACCAATAAATACACAGACTTCCTGTGGTCTCCTCCTGGGTGAGCCTGGTGTTTACATCCCTATCTGACAGTTTATTTTCTGGCGTAACTAGAATGGTCGAACATCCAGTGACCATGACTAGTGTTTCTATGAGTTCCTTGTACTTGATGGCTCTAGGCTTCTGCAGACTCTGGTTCCTCCAATTGACCTTGTCCTAGCCTATTCCTTTGTGCTATATCCAACTTCCATACTCTCAACTTGAACCATTCTTCCTTCATTCAATCACAAGTGACATTTAAATGATTAAGCCACCTATCTTTGTCCCTAGACATCCCACATGCTCGGCCTCCAGGGTTTAGCCTAGTGAGTAATAACCAACACAAACATGAATACTTGTTTTTCCACATGCAGCCTGACCTACTAGAAACACACTTGCCTTCCATTTGTGAGCTTTAGGCATCTACAGGATTGATTGTGTGCAGACAAGCTTAGGCCCTACATCTTCTACTATGCTTTAGTGAACAGCTAGGCTCCCTCTGCACTCAACGTTCTTGCACACATGCCCAGACTGTCCATATCCTCCTATAAAGTCGATAGAGGTATGCACCCTTCTGCAAAGATAATTGTTTTCCCAAACTAGTGGAGTCCAGACCATCTAGTGGCATCCCTAGAATAGTGCTTGTTCTCACTCCCAATGACTTACTTATATCTACCTATTTGTCTATCTATCTATCTATCTATTTTTAATCTGAGAGAAGGCTTCTCTATGTAACTTTGAAGTCTATTTGTGCACTAGCTCTGTAGACCAGGTTGGCTTCACACTCACAGAGATCCTCCTGCCTCTGCCTCCCAAGTGCTATGATTAAAGTCATGCACCACCACCACCCATCCTTGTAGTGACTTCTAACTTTTGTCAATGTCCGAAATCCTTTGCTTCATGTTCTTCTTTGCTATAGGTAAGATCTTGGTTCCTGCATGAAGTTCCTGTTACAACACTTAGCCACAGAACACTGTGTGCTGCCTATACAACCCAACTCTGTACTCAGATTCCCCATGACCTCTCCAGAGTCAGGCCTGTTAATTATCCCTAACATACTCATCATAAATGTTTTTGCACATCCTGCTGAATCTATACCAGTACCCCAGCCTAGACAAACAACTTATACTTCAGAGCAGAGGCCTTCAGGCTTCATCATGGTCCCAAATCTCATACACCCCCAATTTCAGTGCTATAAGGAACAATTAGAGTGCCACTAGTACTTGCCCTATCCACAGGCACAGGACTAGATGTTGACTATACTACCCCTCTCTATACACAAACTTTCTGTGTTCTCTTCCAGGGCCTAGTCTATTGGATATTCCACATACATCCCAATATTTCTGTTTTCGTATCCTGTAGCGTGTAAATCATGAGCCTTAGGCAGTGCCACCATAGTAGCCTGAAATCTTTGCCTTGCAGTAATGATCTCTAACTTCAAAAAAGTCCTAAATCCTAGTTCCCAGTTTAGTCCCAGTATTTCATCCTTTGCTCTAGCCTACATGGTGTGCTCCTGGGAGGATCATCAGTCATCGTACCAAACTAAGAATATTGCATACTATATTAATGAACAACCTAGAAAGATATGTCCATGAATGCAATAGTGGTACAATCTTTCTGGGAATAATCAGCTCCTTAAGAGTGAATTTAAGGTCTACTCTACAGAAAGCAACACATGCCTGCTGCTGTAAGCTTTGTCGAGAACATATGGTTATGGAGATCCAAGGCCCCAGTATTGAACCTCATACTATTATTTTGTTAAATGAATGAAGTATCAAGCTTCACTCTACATTCATACCTCGATAACTACAGATTAGTGCAGTTCTCAGACCTCCTCAGAGACCTTGGTGTAGTAGATTATGTTTAAAAAAGACATTCAAAACTGGTCATCCTGGAAAAAAATGAGAGTATGTGCAATGGGATATTTGTAGCCCTCCCTTCAAGACTCAGGTACCATTGCAGGGAGCATTTAAAAAGATTTTAAGACTCTGAGGCTGCATATGCCAAGAGTGAAATTGTGATCTCAAGACATGACAGAGTCATTGCTCTCACAAATACAGAGCCGTCGTGATTGCATGCAAACGCCTGTGTAAGATGAGGCCAGGTCATATTCCAGTATGCTTGGTGACTAAGCACTCAAATGTATGCCAGTATGGTTTCCATCCACATTAACTCTCACACTTCTCTAGAAGCCACCAACTGTCAGGAGTTTGCCAGTGAGACTCTGGAGCCCTCCTACAGTGCATCTTTGACTAAGGGGGATGGCTCAGAAGTCTGTACCTCTAACTGACAAACTACTGACAGTTGGTAGCTTCTAGAGAAATGTGACAGTTAATGAAAGGGAATGAAAAACAGGCTCTCATGTACTTGAATACTTACTTAGTTACCAAGAAGTGCAACTGTTTGTGAAATTAGGAGGTGTGACCATACTGGAATGGATATAGCCTTTGTGGAAAATATATGTCACTGAGGGTGGGTTTTGAGGTTTACATTCCCACATCAGGCCTCGTCTCTCTCTCTCTACCTACTACTGATGAATCAGTTGGTATGGACTCAACAACAGGCCCAGTGCCATGTTTGCCTGAATCCTGACATGATGCTCATGAATTAATTTCCTAAAATTATAGGCAAGCATCCAATTAACTAGTGATAAAGAGATCCAGAGACCCTTTCAAGTCTCTTGCATCTTGAAGTCCTGAACTGAGATTAGAGTTTAGCTAGAGGGACAGGGTATTGACAAAATGCAGTTGTGGTCAGAGGGGGCATCTACCCTCCCTTAGCTCACCCATCATTGTCTAATTGTTAGTCTTATCTGGCAAGGTGGTTTGATAGTAGGAATTGTGTGAAATCTCTTGAAGGAGACAAGGTTTTCCTTTGGGTAGAGAACATTGCTTTACCTGGCATGAGATTTCTGTAGAAATACTCATTACGTTGACGTCAATGATTTGACTGTTCTGATCGATCAAGCTACACAATTGTCTCATTAGTATATCCTCATTTCTGCTAGTCCTGTTATGTAAGCAGCCCATTCTAAAAGTCCTATTAAAACACAAATTTTTTATAAAGGATAACCAAGGGTAAACCTGTCACTTCAAATTACCATTCCTTTCACTGAGATGTGATCAGTAGATTTGAGTTTGCTGGGTGATTATTGCTCCTGGGGAGATTTCCTTACTTACATTGGATGGTGAGGTATAAAACCAACATTCAAAAAAAGTTGCCAAACAGGAAACATAACAGCTATTTGTGGGATAACTGTCACTCACACACTTCACCTCAGATAGGTTGAGACATTCATACTGTGAAGTTTTGCCCGGATCTTGCAAAATACATGGATGGTGGAGCACAGTCTTCTTCATCCGTATCTATGAGATTAGATAAATGTAGCAATTTGGATTCAATGCTCCATAATTACCTCTATGAGTCTTACAGTGCATGTGTGGTATGACCCTCAAATCTGTGGGAACCAAAGTCCCTTCTTTGTCATATGCTAACCCAAATTTTCTTCTTTTTATATATCAAACCATATTCCTTTTCTGGCCTCTATCCCTATAGTATACAAAATGTCAGATTTTCCATCTTCAACACCAAAGAGTCTTCTGTGTCATATACCCACCTAAATCAATTTTCTAGGCCTCAACTTGAAATTTGAGTTCAAGGTGTGGTTCACACAATACACGCAATCAAATCCATCTTTATCGTAAATTCATGAAAATTGTTTATCTGCAATCAAACTTTGTAAAACCAGAATCTCTCTCATATCATATACCAACCCAATCTCTCTCTCTCTCTCTCTCTCTCTCTCTCTCTCTCTCCCCACTGTTGCTGCCTTCATCCTTATGAGACCACATCCCTCCTTTGTCATCTGCCTATCCACACTACCTCTCTTGCCATATAGCCAATATTTCTTCCCTAAAACCTTATCAGACACAAATCTCTCCCTTTCATTCAACCAAGTGAACTCCCTCTCTCGCCATGTACCCACTATTTCTGGACCCATCCTTCCAAGACACTCATTCCTCCTCAGCCATACACCAAACCTAATACTCTCTCTTATAATGTTTCCACCATTTCTTCCCCCAAACGTTGTGATGGCCCAATCTGCCCCATGTCATGTACTCACCCAAACTCCCTCGCTAGCCATATATCCACCATGTCTGCCCCCATCCTGCTGTGACCCAAATCCTTCTCTTGCCATATGCCCACTGAAAATTCTTCTATTTTCATGTAACCACACAATTTCCTGTCTTGTGATGTAACCACCATTTCTTCCCCCAAACATGTCAGACCCAAATATATCCATGTTTATAAGCCCAACAAAACCCCCTCTCTTGACATATACCCACCCAAACTCTGTTTCATGAAATATACCAATTATTTCTGCCCCAAACCTTAAGAGACCCAAACACCCCCTGGTCATACAGCTACCCAAACTCCTCTCTGGGCATATACCCATCATTTTGCCACCGGCTTTGTGAGACCCTAATCTCTCCATTGTCGTATGCCCATCCAAAGTATTTCTCTTGCTACATACTCACCATTGCTGCCCCTAAAGTGTATAAGACCCAAATCCCTCCCTTGTCATTTACCCAGCATACTCCCTCTGTTGCTATATATCCACCATTTCTGACCCCATCTTTCTGAGACCCTAATCCCACCCTTCATATAATAACCCAAACTCCTCTCTTAACAGATACTCATGATTTCTGCCACCTGAGTATTTGAGAATCAAATCCTTCCCTTGTCATGTACCCACCCAAATGTCTCTTATCATTTACCCATCATTACACTCTCCAAAGTATATGAGATCCAACTCCCTTCCCTGGCATTACCCACCAATATTCCCACTCTTTCCAAGCTCTCACCATTACTGCCCCAAAATTTTGGAGACACAAATCCCTCCATTGTCTTATACCCACAGAAAATCCCCCTCTTCAAGGCACCCACCCTTGATGCCCAAACTTTTGGAGGCACAAATCCCTCCCTTTTTTCCTACCCACCCATACTCCCTCTCTTCCATGCACCCACAATTGATGCCCAAACCTTTGGAGACCCAAATCCCTCCCGTGTCTTCTACCCACCCAAACTCCCTCTCTTTCCATGCACTCACCATTACTGCTCCAAACATATGGAAACCCAAATCCCTCCCTTGTCTTCTTCCCACCCGAACTCCCCCTCTTCCATGCACCCACCATTGTTGCCCAAACCTTTGGAGACCCAAATCCCACCCTTATCTTCTTCCAACCCAAACATCCCCATTTTCATGCACCCACCATTGATGCCCAAACCTTTGGAGACCCAAATCCCTCCCTTGTCTTCTACCCACCCATGCTCCCTTTCTTTTCATGCACTCACCATTACTGCCCCAAAATCCCCCTCATCCAGGCACCCACCAATGATGCCCAAACATTTGGAGACAAGAATCCCTCCCTTGTCTTCTTCCCACTCAAACTCCCCCTCTTCCATGCACCCATCATTGATGCCCAAACCTTTGAAAACACAAATCCCTCCCTTGTCTCCTACACACCCAAACTCCCTTTCTTCCATGCACCCACAAGTGATGCCCAAACCTTTGGAGACACAAATCCCTCCCTTGTCTTCTACCAACCCAAGTTCCCTTTCTTTTCATGCACTCACCATGCCCAAATCCTTTGGAGACAAAAATCCCTTCCTTGTCTTCTATCCACCCTAACTCCCCCTCTTCCATGCACCCACCATTGATGACCAATTCTTTGGAGACCCAAATCCCTCCCTTGTCATCTTCCCACCCAAACTCCCTTTCTTTTCATGCCCTCACCATTACTGCCCCAAAACTTTGGAGACCCAAATCCCTCCCTTGTCTTCTTCCCACCCAAACTCCCCGTCTTCCATGCACCCACCATTGATGCCCAAACCTTTGGAGACACAAATCCCTCCCTTGTCTCCTACCCACCAAAACTCCCTCTCTTTCCATGCTCTCACCGTTAAAGCCACAAAATTTTGGAGACCCTAATCCCTCCCTTGTCTTCTTCCCACACAAACTCGCCTCTTTTATGCACCCACAATTAATGCCCAAACCTTTGTAGACCCAAATCCCTCCCTTGTCTTCTACCAACCCAAACTCCCCCTCTTTCCATGAACCCACTATGACTGTCCCAAACCTAGTGAAGAACAAATCTCTCCATTGCCATTCACCCACCCATCTTCCCTCTCTTCTCCTATAACCATCATTTTTCCTTCCCTTTCCTGGTTTCGCCTTTAGTCACTGTAAAAGACACATAGCTTTTCAACTAAATTGAATTTATTTTCAATTTAAGAAATTTATACCAATGCAATTTTCTTTGTCATATTTGGGCATTCCCCGTCTTCATGATAGCCATCTTATTGGCTCTCCCCCTCATCGGCTGCTGCGACCACGCTTGCTTCTCCAGTAGTGTGCACCTCGGCTTCCTTTTCAGGCTCCTCCTCCTTAGGTTCAGGCATTGCAGTAACAGCTTTCACTTTGATTTTCTTCCGTTCGAGGGCAGCTGCCTCTTGGGCCTCCCTCTTTCTCTTGTTCCTCTTCTTTGAGGAGTGCTTCCGGTGTTTGCTTTTCTTGTGTGCCTGGAATGGCAAGAGGTGAACACAAGAATTAGTTAATAGAGGGAGAAGTCAGGAGAGGCATGTGAAGGACACTTTGTCGGAAGAGGTGAGAATTGATAAGGGATTTATGCCAGGAAGGAGAGAGGTAGTGACTTTAGGTAAGAGTAAATGAGTAGAGGAGGGAGCTCCAGTAGGGTTCGTCAACTCACCTTTCCGCACGACATGTAAGGTGGATACTGCTTTAGAGCTGCCTTTGTCTTCACCATAAGGATTGGCCCATTCGCTGCCATCGGAACATCACTACTGGATGTTGGGAGGTCCATGTCGGACAGTGATTCCTTAGGTTCCTTTGCTAGACTCTCCATCACCAAGTCGCGTGAGCGCGTGTTGTTTCTCCCTCGAGGGGCTGTGAACAACTGGCAGAGTAGGGAAGGCCACACCCTCAGACCTGAGCCATCATCAAGGTCTCGACCAATAGTAGGTGAGCTTGTGCTCTGACATCACAAAGCCTGGTTCTGACCCACAAGAATGCCTGGGGAAGGAAGGAACAAATAGTGGACTGTACCACTCCTGACACTTTGATGATAGGGGGAAGATATTGAGGAGGCAAAGTGAGTTTGGGTTTAGATGGAGACTATGTTTAATATCTCTAACGCAAATTTTCCACCTCAACCTTTTTTACATATCTACCTTTGTTGTGGTAGAACACATGACAGATCATTTGCTTCTCCAAATTCTTCAACAATACTATCCCTGTCAATGGTTTAGTCCAAAATGTCCGCCTCAATCTTTGGCTAGTATCTTGAATGTCTTCCCTAAAATCATTCCCAAATAACATTCCTACTCCATGGCTTAGCCTGTTGACCGTACACACACACACTCACACACACATACACACACACAAACACACACACACACACACACACACATGAATACTTGTATCTCCACAATCCTCTGTACCTAATGAATATACGCAAACCAGTGTCCATATCTTGTCTGGCTGTGTAGCAACAAATCATGGCCTCCAGGCTTCCACCTTATCCCAAGTCAGGTGACCCAGCCTAGCCTCAATATCTCTTTTACTGTGGTGAGCATACAGCCTCCTTTAATATACTCACTCACCTAAGGAGGCTTTCTACAACCAACATAAGCCCAGTCCATAACCAGGGTTCTCCTATCTTCTGGTGTCTAGCCTATTGAGAATATCACACAGTATTAGACACTTGATTTTTAACATTCTGTTATGTATAACCTGGAAACCATAAGAAATGTTCAATCTTGGTCTGGACTCCTTGCCTTATAGTAGTGAATTTTAGGCTTCAACATGTTGCAGCCTATTTAGAACAGTTTTCCTATATTATAGAGAACATCTGGGCTACAGCCAGATATAATCCTATTTAGATAAACCAACAGGGGTCTTAGAGTTGCCCATACCTCTTCACACCATACCCAGACTTCCTATGTCCTCCTCCAGGATTTATCCAGGTGAAGATATCCATACTCTGTAATTGGTTTTCCATATTCAGTGGAATTTATCCTAGATTGAATAGTCCCTGTCCCATCAAAGAATGGACCCTTGCACTCTGCAGTAGTGATTTTTGGCATGTTTTAGGGACACAAATCTCAAAACACAGCATGATCCCACCAGCTACTACTATTCTGTAGCCAACACTGAGAGTTCCCCAACACTTATCATACCTGTACTGGGTAATGGAATAACCCCACTCCTTATGAAAAGTTATCGTGTCCTCCTAAAGTTCGAACCTAGTGAATATTTCCTGTTCCAAATACTGTTTTTCCACATCCCTCCAAACATAGCTCATATTGATGTGGAATTCCCTTTTGTATATCTATGCATCCTTATGATCCATTCCAGTAAGGCTCTCACTGGTAGCTGCTGGTTTTCTCCTTCAGCAGCTACATGGCATCTCCCTGACTCTGCCTACTTTCTCTCTATATCTCTGTTCAGATTTCCTGCCTGGATATATTCTACTAATCGATTGCCCAAAGCATCTTCTTGAATAACCAATGGTAATAAAACATATTCATAGCATATAGGATTCCTAGTCCCATCAAATCCTCCTGTGCTGTAGACAACATATACATTCCCACTGAGACAACCCCAACCTCATCAAACCACAGGATCTCTGGCTGACTACATAATATCACAGCATGCCAAGACTGTCCAAATCCTTCTACAATGCCAAGAGAAGTAAGTGCACCTTTCGAGCAGATAATTCTTTTCCTACTCCAGTAGAGTCCAGACCTGATGAAACATCCAGTGAGAACTCTAAAAGAGCTGTTTTCTCACACTTACAGTGACTTTTAGCTGTTTGCTGAGTTCCAAACCCTAGGCTCCATCTTAGTCCTACCGTGCTTTGATAGATAGTTCTAAGCTTCTGCTGGCACTTTCCCTCCAACTGGCCTTGTCCTAGCACATTCTTTTGTGCTGTATCCAGCATCTACATTCCCAACAGTAACCATCCTACCTGAATCCATCTGCAGGATGATTCCGATGCCTAAACCACTTCATTATATAACCAGACATCCCACAACCACCAGGACCCAACTTTAGCCAATTGAGTAACCCACTACACACAAGTGAATATTTGATTTTCCACTTGCTGTCTGACTTACAGCTGCCTCATGTGCCTTGCATTTGCAAATTTTAGGCCTGTGAAGGTTTTCAAAGCCTTCAGCCAAGACTAGGTCCAGCAACTCCTTCTTTGGTATAGTCAACATTTAGGCTCCCCTGAATTTAACACACCTACACCCATGCATGAAATAGTTGCCCTGCTTTCACAACTCCATTTCCAATCCAGACTTTCCATATCTTCCCCAAAGACCAAGCCCAGAATATTTCCCTTACCAGATAGTGTTTCCCCATATGCCAACAAACAGATCATAAGTCACTACAAGTGTCCAAGTCTAGTTTTTGCCACTGATATTCTTGCATGTTGTAGTAATGCTCACAGGATTCAACAGATTTCCATGTGCGAGGGCCGAATCCCAGCATCTACTCCTGTCCTCCAACCAACATACATTGTCCTACAAGGACCTGCGCTGCTTGAATCTACATATAGTACTCATTTTGCTAACTATCTTACCCGAATCCAAATTCTGTATTCCTGAGTCCTCCACCATGGTATGGCCTGGTAAGTACTCATGCCTCACAACCAGATATTTCATATTCTATCTCTATCTGGATCTAGCCTCTTTCCCAAAGTCATTATACAAATTTAGTTTATCACCTAAGTAGCAATATCTAGGCTTCTATAATTTTGGAAATCCCATGTCTTGGCCTTCCACGTGTGCGATTGCCGACATACATGCAGCAGACAAGTTGCTACCTTCACCCACCCACAGTACCCTCTGTGTTACCTGCAGCACCCTACTCCACCACATTCCTAATGTTCTCCTCCAGGAACTGGCTTCTTATATATGCCACCAACCAATACTTGTTTTCCATATCCATCTGCATCTAGCTTGAGTTTAACAGCCAGCACCCCTGCATAATCTGGCTGTTTGCCTCTTGATTCAAGGGTCTTCTCGGAAGTATGGTCCCAAATAACTCAGCTCAGACTATTCTCAGGAATCCTCCTTTTCTGTCGTGAACATCTAGTCTTTGCTAGCACTTACCCTGCACTAGTACATCCACGGGACACTTTAGGTACAGTATAGAGCATTATTCCTTATTCAGATTTTCTATGTCTTCCCAGGTTTTAACTTGTTTAGTTTAGTTACCCACTCAGTACTTTGTACATAGAGGGCTTGATCTACCCAAGAAGCAACAACCAGTGTCCTTGTCTTCTCCAGCTGCCTCCATAGCAATCTCCGGCATTCTTAGACCCATCAACTTTTTCTGTGCGGTTGACAGCATCTAGATTCCCACAAAGACTATCAGTCTCTCATAGAACCAGAGGAGTTGTGGCTGCCCTACATGACCATTCTATCCCCAGACTATCAGAATACTCCTCCATCGTCTAGATTTCAGAGCACTGCTCTGCATCCTATCATTGTTTTTCTAATCCAGTGGAGTCCAGACTGGATGGAACATCCAGTGTCATCCCTAGATTTCAATAGTAGTGACTTCTAGCTGTTGGTAGGGTTCCAAATCCTTTGTTCCATCTTAGTCCCACCATGGTCTCTTAGGCTGAATGCAACATATAGTGTCCTGCATGAATCTCCTGTAACAACACTTACACAAAGGACACTCTAGGCTACCTATACAACACAACTTAATACCCAGATTTCCCAGAATACCCATGTACTCCCCAGAGTCAAGCCTGTAGACTAACACCAAATGTACTCATCATACATGATTTTCTACAACTTGCTGAATTGATCACAGTACTTTAGCCTACATTGACAACCTATAACACATAACAGGTGCCTCTAGGATTCAGTAGGGTGTAAAATCTCACACCCAGCACAGCCCCTCCATCTATTCATGTGCTATAGTTAACATTTAGTTTTTCTACAATAGTTGTCCTATCTATGGCCACAGGACTAGATGTTCACTATACCATGGCACTCTATACACAAACTTCCCATCCACTAACCAGAGTCTAGTTACTGAAACTCCAAACACAACCCAATATTTCTATTTTCATGTCATGCAAAACATAAATCCCATGCTGCACGCAGTTTGGCACAGATGTCTGGACTCCTAGCCTTGCTGTAATGACCCCTAGAATTCAACAAGGTCCCCATTCCTTGGCCCTAGCCTATGCCAAGCATTTTGTCCTTGGCTGTAGCCTACATCTATGCTCCCATAGGGATGTACCCTAGCCCTGTCTACCCACATCTACTTTCAGAAAGCCTTGTGACACATAAAATACACCAATAAATACACAGACTTCCTGTGGTCTCCTCCTGGGTGAGCCTGGTGTTTACATCCCTATCTGACATTTTATTTTCTGGCGTAACTAGAATGGTCAAACATCCAGTGACCATGACTAGTGTGGCTATGAGTTCCTTGTACTTGATGGCTCTAGGCTTCTGCAGACTCTGGTTCCTCCAACTGACCTTGTCCTAGCCTATTCCTTTGTGCTATATCCAACTTCCATACTCTCAACTTGAACCATTCTACCTTCATTCAATCACAAGTGACATTTAAATGATTAAGCCACCTATCTTTGTCCCTAGACATCCCACATGCTCGGCCTCCAGGGTTTAGCCTAGTGAGTAATAACCAACACAAACATGAATACTTGTTTTTCCACATGCAGCCTGACCTACTAGAACCACATTTGCCTTCCATTTGCGAGCTTTAGGAATCTACAGGTTTGAATGTGTGCAGACAAGCTTAGGCCCTGCAACTTCTACTATGCTTTAGTGAAGAGCTAGACTCCCTCTGCACTCAACGTTCTTGCACACATGCCCAGACTGTCCATATCCTCGTACAAAGACTATAGAGGTATGCACCCTTCTGCAGAGATAATTGTTTTCCCAAACTAGTGGAGTCCAGACAATCTAGTGGCATCCCTAGAATAGTGCTTGTTCTCCCTCGCAATGACTTACTTATATCTACCTATCTGTCTATCTATCTATCTATTTTTAATTCGAGAGAAGGCTTCTCTACGTAACTTTGAAGTCTATTTTTGCACTAGCTCTGTAGACCAGGTTGGCTTCACACTCACAGAGATCCTCCTGCCTCTGCCTCCCAAGTGCTATGATTAAAGTCATGCACCACCACCACCCATCCTTGTAGTGACTTCTAACTTTTGTCAATGTCCGAAATCCTTTGCTTCATGTTCTTCTTTGCTATAGGTAAGATCTTGGTTCCTGCATGAAGTTCCTGATACAACACTTAGCCACAGAACACTGTGTGCTGCCTATACAACCCAACTCTGTACTCAGATTACCCATGACCTCTCCAGAGTCAGGCCTGTTAATTATCCCTAACATACTCATCATAAATGTTTTTGCACATCCTGCTGAATCTATACCAGTACCCCAGCCTAGACAAACAACTTATACTTCAGAGCAGAGTCCTTCAGGCTTCATCATGGTCCCAAATCTCATACACCCCCAATTTCAGTGCTATAAGGAACAATTAGAGTGCCACTAGTACTTGCCCTATCCACAGGCACAGGACTAGATGTTGACTATACTACCCCTCTCTATACACAAACTTTCTGTGTTCTCTTCCAGGGCCTAGTCTATTGGATATTCCACATACATCCCAATATTTCTGTTTTCATATCCTGTAGCGTGTAAATCATGAGCCTTAGGCAGTGCCACCATAGTAGCCTGAAATATTTGCCTTGCAGTAATGATCTCTAACTTCAACAAAGTCCTAAATCCTAGTTCCCAGTTTAGTCCCAGTATTTCATCCTTTGCTCTAGCCTACATGGTGTGCTCCTGGGAGGATCATCAGTCGTCGTACCAAACTAAGAATATTGCATACTATATTAATGAACAACCTAGAAAGATATGTCCATGAATGCAATAGTGGTACAAACTTTCTGGGAATAATCAGCTCCTTAAGAGTGAATTTAAGGTCTACTCTATAGAAAGCAACACATGCCTGCTGCTGTAAGCTTTCTCGAGAACATATGGTTATGGAGATCCAAGGCCCCAGTATTGAACCTCATACTATTATTTTGTTAAATGAATGAAGTATCAAGCTTCACTCTACATTCATATCTCGATAACTACAGATTAGTGCAGTTCTCAGACCTCCTCAGAGACCTTGGTGCAGTAGATTATGTTTAAAAAAGACATTCACAACTGGTCATCCTGGAAAAAAAATGAGAGTATGTGCAATGGGATATTTGTAGCCCTCTCTTCAAGACTCAGGTACCATTGCAGGGAGCATTTAAAAAGATTTTATGAGTCTGAGGCTGCAGATGTCAAGAGTGAAATTGTGATCTCAAGACATGACAGAGTCATTGCTCTCACAAATACAGAGCCATCGTGATTGCATGCAAAGGCCTGTGTAAGATGAGGCCAGGTCATATTCCAGTATGCTTGGTGACTAAGCACTCAAATATATGCCAGTATGGTTTCCATCCACATTAACTCTCACACTTCTCTAGAAGCCACCAACTGTCAGGAGTTTGCCAGTTAGACTCTGGAGCCCTCCTACAGTGCATCTTTGACTATGGGGGATGGCTCAGAAGTCTGTACCTCTAACTGACAAACTACTGACAGTTGGTGGCTTCTAGAGAAATGTGACAGTTAATGAAAGGGAATGAAAAACAGGCTCTCATGTACTTGAATACTTACTTAGTTACCAAGAAGTGCAACTGTTTGGGAAATTAGGAGGTGTGACCATGCTGGAATGCATATAGCCTTTGTGGATAATATATGTCACTGAGGGTGGGTTTTGAGGTTTACATTCCCACATCAGGCCTCGTCTCTCTCTCTCTCTCTACCTACTACTGATGAATCAGTTGGTATGGACTCAACAACAGGCCCAGTGCCGTGTTTGCCTGAATCCTGACATGATGATCATGAATTAATTTCCTAAAATTATAGGCAAGCATCCAATTAACTAGTGATAAAGAGATCCAGAGACCCTTTCAAGTCTCTTGCATCTTGAAGTCCTGAACTGAGATTAGAGTTTAGCTAGAGGGACAGGGTATTGACATATAAGCAGTTGTGGTCAGGAGGTGGCATCTACCCTCCCTTAGCTCACCCATCATTGTCTAATTGTTAGTCTTATATGGCAAGGTGGTTTGATAGTAGGAATTGTGTGAAATCTCTTTAAGAAGACAAGGTTTTCCTTTGGGTAGAGAACATTGCTTTACATGGCATGAGATTTCTGTAGAAATACTCATTACGTTGACGTCAATGATTTGACTGTTCTGATAGATCAAGCTACACAATTGTCTCCTTAGTATTTCCTCATTTCTGCTAGGCCTGTTATGTAAGCAGCCCATTCTAAAAGCCCTATTAAAACACAAATTTTTTATAAAGGATAACCAAGGGTAAACCTGTCACTTCAAATTACCATTCCTTTCACTGAGATGTGATCAGTAGATTTGAGTTTGCTGGGTGATTATTGCTCCTGGGGAGATTTCCTTACTTACATTGGATGGTGAGGTATAAAACCAACATTCAAAAAAAAGTTGCCAAACAGGAAACATAACAGCTATTTGTGGGGATAACTGTCACTCACACACTTCACCTCAGATAGGTTGAGACATTCATACTGTGAAGTTTTGCCCGGATCTTGCAAAATACATGGATGGTGGAGCACAGTCTACTTCATCCGTATCTATGAGATTAGATAAATGTAGCAATTTGGATTCAATGCTCCATAATTACCTCTATGAGTCTTACAGTGCATGTGTGGTATGACCCTCAAATCTGTGGGAACCAAAGTCCCTACTTTGTCATATGCTAACCCAAATTTTCTTCTTTTTATATATCAAACCATATTCCTTTTCTGGCCTCTATCCCTATAGTATACAAAATGTCAGATTTTCCATCTTCAACACCAAAGAGTCTTCTGTGTCATATACCCACCTAAATCAATTTTCTAGGCCTCAACTTGAAATTTGAGTTCAAGGTGTGGTTCATACAATACACGCAATCAAATCCATCTTTATCGTAAATTCATGAAAATTGTTTATCTGCCATCAAACTTTGAAACACCATAATCTCTCCCATATCATATACCAACCCAATCTCTCTCTCTCTCTCTCTCTCTCTCTCTCTCTCTCTCTCTCTCTCCCCACTGTTGCTGCCTTCATCCTTATGAGACCACATCCCTCCTTTGTCATCTGCCTATCCAAACTACCTCTCTTGCCATATACCCACTATTTCTTCCCTAAACCTTATCAGACACAAATCTCTCCCTTTCATTCAACCAAGTGAACTCCCTCTCTCGCCATGTACCCACTATTTCTGGACCCATCCTTCCAAGACACTCATTCCTCCTTAGCCATACACCAAACCTAATACTCTCTCTTATAATGTTTCCACCATTTCTTCCCACAAACTTTGTGATGGCCCAATCTGCCCCATGTCATGTACTCACCCAAACTCCCTCGCTAGCCATATATCCACCATGTCTGCCCCCATCCTGCTGTGACCCAAATCCTTCTCTTGCCATATGCCCACTGAAAATTCTTCTATTTTCATGTAACCACACAATTTCCTGTCTTGTGATGTAACCACCATTTCTTCCCCCAAACATGTCAGACCCAAATATATCCATGTTTATAAGCCCAACAAAACCCCCTCTATTGACATATACCCACCCAAACTCTGTTTCATGAAATATACCAATTTTTTCTGCCCCAAACCTTAAGAGACCCAAACACCCCCTGGTCATATAGCTACCCAAACTCCTCTCTGGGCATATACCCATCATTTTGCCACCAGCTTTGTGAGACCCTAATCTCTCCATTGTCGTATGCCCATCCAAAGTATCTTTTGCTACATACTCAACATTGCTGCACCTAAAGTGTATAGACCCAAATCCCTCCCTTGTCATTTACCCAGCATACTCCCTCTGTTGCTATATATCCACCATTTCTGACCCCATCTTTCTGAGACCCTAATCCCACCCTTCATATAATAACCCAAACTCCTCTCTTAACAGATACTCATGATTTCTGCCACCTGAGTATTTGAGAATCAAATCCTTCCCTTGTCATGTACCCACCCAAATGTCTCTTATCATTTACCCATCATTACACTCTCCAAAGTATATGAGATCCAACTCCCTTCCCTGGCATTACCCACCCATATTCCCACGCTTTCCAAGCTCTCACCATTACTACCCCAAAATTTTGGAGACACAAACCCCTCCATTGTCTTCTACCCACACAAAATCCCCCTCTTCAAGGCACCCACCATTGATGCCCAAACTTTTGGAGACACAAATCCCTCCCTTTTTTCCTACCCACCCAAACTCCCTCTCTTCCATGCACCCACATTGATGCCCAAACCTTTGGAGACCCAAATCCCTCCCTTGTCTTCTTCCCACCCAAACTCCCCCTCTTCCATGCACCCACCATGGTTTCCCAAACCTTTGGAGACCCAAATCCCAACCTTGTCTTCTTCCCACCAGAACTCCCCCTCTTCCATGCACCCACCATTGTTGCCCAAACCTTTGGAGACCCAAATCCCACCCTTATCTTCTTCCAACCCAAACATCCCAATTTTCATGCACCCACCATTGATGCCCAAACCTTTGGAGACCCAAATCCCTCCCTTGTCTTCTACCCACCCATGCTCCCTTTCTTTTCATGCACTCATCATTACTGCCCCAAAATCCCCCTCATCCAGGCACCCACCAATGATGCCCAAACATTTGGAGACAAGAATCCCTCCCTTGTCTTCTTCCCACCCAAACTCCCCCTCTTCCATGCACCCATCATTGATGCCCAAAACTTTGAAAACACAAATCCCTCCCTTGTCTCCTACACACCCAAACTCCCTTTCTTCCATGCACCCACAAGTGATGCCCAAACCTTTGGAGACACAAATCCCTCCCTTGTCTTCTACCAACCCAAGTTCCCTTTCTTTTCATGCACTCACCATTACTGCCCAAATCCTTTGGAGACACAAATCCCTTCCTTGTCTTCTATCCACCCTAACTCCCCCTCTTCCATGCACCCACCATTGATGACCAATTCTTTGGAGACCCAAATCCCTCCCTTGTCATCTTCCCACCCAAACTCCCTTTCTTTTCATGCCCTCACCATTACTGCCCCAAAACTTTGGAGACCCAAATCCCTCCCTTGTCTTCTTCCCACCCAAACTCCCCATCTTCTATGCACCCACCATTGATGCCCAAACCTTTGGAGACACAAATCCCTCCCTTGTCTCCTACCCACCAAAACTCCCTCTCTTTCCATGCTCTCACCGTTAAAGCCACAAAATTTTGGAGACCCTAATCCCTCCCTTGTCTTCTTCCCACACAAACTCGCCTCTTTTATGCACCCACAATTAATGCCCAAACCTTTGTAGACCCAAATCCCTCCCTTGTCTTCTACCAACCCAAACTCCCCCTCTTTCCATGAACCCACTATGACTGTCCCAAACCTAGTGAAGAACAAATCTCTCCATTGCCATTCACCCACCCATCTTCCCTCTCTTCTCCTATAACCATCATTTTTCCTTCCCTTTCCTGGTTTCGCCTTTAGTCACTGTAAAAGACACATAGCTTTTCAACTAAATTGAATTTATTTTCAATTTAAGAAATTTATACCAATGCAATTTTCTTTGTCATACTTGGGCATTCCCCGTCTTCATGATAGCCATCTTATTGGCTCTCCCCCTCATCGGCTGCTGCGACCACGCTTGCTTCTCCAGTAGTGTGCACCTCGGCTTCCTTTTCAGGCTCCTCCTCCTTAGGTTCAGGCATTGCAGTAAGAGCTTTCACTTTGATTATCTTCCGTTCGAGGGCAGCTGCCTCTTCGGCCTCCCTCTTTCTCTTGTTCCTCTTCTTTGAGGAGTGCTTCCGGTGTTTGCTTTTCTTGTGTGCCTGGAATGGCAAGAGGTGAACACAAGAATTAGTTAATAGAGGGAGAAGTCAGGAGAGGCATGTGAAGGACACTTTGTCGGAAGAGGTGAGAATTGATAAGGGATTTATGCCAGGAAGGAGAGAGGTAGTGACTTTAGGTAAGAGTAAATGAGTAGAGGAGGGAGCTCCAGTAGGGTTCGTCAACTCACCTTTCCGCACGACATGTAAGGTGGATACTGCTTTAGAGCTGCCTTTGTCTTCACCATAAGGACTGGCCCGTTCGCTGCATTGGGAACATCACTACTGGATGTTGGGAGGTCCATGTCGGACAGTGATTCCTTAGGTTCCTTTGCTAGACTCTCCATCACCAAGTCACGTGAGCGGGTGTTGTATCTCCCTCGAGGGGCTGTGAACAACTGGCAGAGTAGGGAAGGCCACACCCTCAGACCTGAGTCATCATCAAGGTCTCGACCAATAGTAGGTGAGCTTGTGCTCTGACATCACAAAGCCTGGTTCTGACCCACAAGAATGCCTGGGGAAGGAAGGAACAAATAGTGGACTGTACCACTCCTGACACTTTGATGATAGGGGGAAGATATTGAGAAGGCAAAGAGAGTTTGGGTTTAGATGGAGACTTTGTTTAATAACTCTAAGGCAAATTTTCCACCTCAACCTTTTTTACATATCTACCTTTGTTGTGGTAGAACACATGACAGATCATTTGCTTCTCGAAATTCTTCAACAATACTATCCCTGTCAATGGTTTAGTCCAAAATGTCCGCCTCAATCTTTGGCTAGTATCTTGAATGTCTTCCCTAAAATCATTCCCAAATAACATTCCTACTCCATGGCTTAGCCTATTGATCGTACACACACACACACTCACACACACATACACACACACACACACACACACACACACGAATACTTGCATCTCCACATTCCTCTGTACCTAATGAATATATGCAAACCAGTTTCCATATCTTGTCTGGCTGTGTAGCAACAAATCATGGCCTCCAGGCTTCCACCTTATCCCAAGGCAGGTGACCCAGCCTAGCCTCAATATCTCTTTTACTGTGGTGAGCATACAGCCTCCTTTAATATACTCACTCACCTAAGGAGGCTTTCTACAACCAACATAAGCCCAGTCCATAACCAGGGTTCTCCTATCTTCTGGTGTCTAGCCTATTGAGAATATCACACAGTATTAGACACTTGATTTTTAACATTCTGTTATGTATAACCTGGAAACCATAAGAAATGTTCAATCTTGGTCTGGACTCCTTGCCTTATAGTAGTGAATTTTAGGCTTCAACATGTTGCAGCCTATTTAGAACAGTTTTCCTATATTATAGAGAACATCTGGGCTACAGCCAGATATAATCCTATTTAGATAAACCAACAGGGGTCTTAGAGTTGCCCATACCTCTTCACACCATAGCCAGACTTCCTATGTCCCCCTCCAGGATTTATCCAGGTGAAGATATCCATACTCTGTAATTGGTTTTCCATATTCAGTGGAATTTATCCTAGATTGAATAGTCCCTGTCCCATCAAAGAATGGACCCTTGCACTCTGCAGTAGTGATTTTTGGCATGTTTTAGGGACACAAATCTCAAAACACAGCATGATCCCACCAGCTACTACTATTCTGTAGCCAACACTGGGAGTTCCCCAACACTTATCATACCTGTACTGGCTAATGGAATAACCCCACTCCTTATGAAAAGTTATCGTGTCCTCCTAAATTTCGAACCTAGTGAATATTTCCTGTTCCAAATACTGTTTTTCCACATCCCTCCAAACATAGCTCATATTGATGTGGGATTCCCTTTTGTATATCTATGTATCATTATGATCCATACCAGTAAGGCTCTCACTGGTAGCTGCTGGTTTTCTCCTTCAGCAGCTACATGGCATCTCCCTGACTCTGCCTACTTTCTCTCTATATCTCTGTTCAGATTTCCTGCCTGGCTATATTCTACTAATCAAGCATCTTCTTGAATAACCAATGGTAATAAAACATATTCATAGCATATAGGATTCCTAGTCCCATCAAATCCTCCTGTGCTGTAGACAACATATACATTCCCACTGAGACAACCCCAACCTCATCAAACCACAGGATCTCTGGCTGACTACATAATATCACAGCATGCCAAGACTGTCCAAATCCTTCTACAATGCCAAGAGAAGTAAGTGCACCTTTCGAGCAGATAATTCTTTTCCTACTCCAGTAGAGTCCAGACCTGATGAAACATCCAGTGAGAACTCTAAAAGAGCTGTTTTCTCACACTTATAGTGACTTTTAGCTGTTTGCTGAGTTCCAAACCCTAGGCTCCATCTTAGTCCTACCGTGCTTTGATAGATAGTTCTAAGCTTCTGCTGGCACTTTCCCTCCAACTGGCCTTGTCCTAGCACATTCTTTTGTGCTGTATCCAGCATCTACATTCCCAACAGTAACCATCCTACCTGAATCCATCTGCAGGATGATTCCGATGCCTAAACCACTTCATTATATAACCAGACATCCCACAACCACCAGGACCCAACTTTAGCCAATTGAGTAACCCACTACACACAAATGAATATTTGATTTTCCACTTGCTGTCTGACTTACAGCTGCCTCATGTGCCTTGCATTTGCAAATTTTAGGCCTGTGAAGGTTTTCAAAGCCTTCAGCCAAGACTAGGTCCAGCAACTCCTTCTTTGGTATAGTCAACAGTTAGGCTCCCCTGAATTTAACACACCTACACCCATGCATGAAATAGTTGCCCTGCTTTCACAACTCCATTTCCAATCCAGACTTTCAATATCTTCCCCAAAGACCAAGCCCAGAATATTTCCCCTACCAGATAGCGTTTCCCCATATGCCAACAAACAGATCATAAGTCACTACAAGTGTCCAAGTCTAGTTTTTGCCACTGATATTCTTGCATGTTGTAGTAATGCTCACAGGATTCAACAGAGTTCCAAATGCGAGGGCCGAATCCCAGCATCTACTCCTGTCCTCCAACCAACATACATTGTCCTACAAGGACCTGCGCTGCTTGAATCTACATATAGTACTCATTTTGCTAACTATCTTACCCGAATCCAAATTCTGTATTCCTGAGTCCTCCACCATGGTATGGCCTGGTAAGTACTCACTCCCTCACAACCAGATATTTCATATTCTATCTCTACCTGGATCTAGCCTCTTTCCCAAAGTCATTATACAAATTTAGTTTGATCACCTAAGTAGCAATATCTAGGCTTCTATAATTTCGGAAATCCCATATCTTGGCCTTCCACGTGTGCGATTGCCGACATACATGCAGCAGACAAGTTGCTACCTTCACCCACCCACAGTACCCTCTGTGTTACCTGCAGCACCCTACTCCACCACATTCCTAATGTTCTCCTCCAGGAACTGGCTTCTTATATATACCACCAACCAATACTTGTTTTCCATATCCATCTGCATCTAGCTTGAGTTTAACAGCCAGCACCCCTGCATAATCTGGCTGTTTGCCTCTTGATTCAAGGGTCTTCTCGGGAGTATGGTCCCAAATAACTCAGATCAGACTATTCTCAGGAATCCTCCTTTTCTGTCGTGAACATCGAGGCTTTGCTAGCACTTACCCTGCACTAGTACATCCACGGGACACTTTAGGTACAATATAGAACATTATTCCTTATTCAGATTTTCTATGTCTTCCCAGGTTTTAACTTGTTTAGTTTAGTTACCCACTCAGTACTTTGTACATAGAGGGCTTGATCTACCCAAGAAGCAACAACCAGTGTCCTTGTCTTCTCCAGCTGCCTCCATAGCAATCTCCGGCATTCTTAGACCCATCAACTTTTTCTGTGCGGTTGACAGCATCTAGATTCCCACAAAGACTATCAGTCTCTCATAGAACCAGAGGAGTTGTGGCTGCCCTACATGACCATTCTATCCCCAGACTATCAGAATACTCCTCCATCGTCTAGATTTCAGAGCACTGCTCTGCATCCTATCATTGTTTTTCTAATCCAGTGGAGTCCAGACTGGATGGAACATCCAGTGTCATCCCTAGATTTCAATAGTAGTGACTTCTAGCTGTTGGTAGGGTTCCAAATCCTTTGTTCCATCTTAGTCCCACCATGGTCTCTTAGGCTGAATGCAACATATAGTGTCCTGCATGAATCTCCTGTAACAACACTTACACACAGGACACTCTAGGCTACCTATACAACACAACTTAAAACCCAGATTTCCCAGAATACCCATGTACTCCCCAGAGTCAAGCCTGTAGACTAACACCAAATGTACTCATCATACATGATTTTCTACAACTTGCTGAATTGATCACAGTACTTTAGCCTACATAGACAACCTATAACACATAACAGGTGCCTCTAGGATTCAGTAGGGTGTAAAATCTCACACCCCAGCACAGCCCCTCCATCTATTCATGTGCTATAGTTAACATTTAGTTTTTCTACAATAGTTGTCCTATCTATGGCCACAGGACTAGATGTTCACTATACCATGGCACTCTATACACAAACTTCCCATCCACTCCCCAGAGTCTAGTTACTGAAACTCCAAACACAACCCAATATTTCTATTTTCATGTCATGCAAAACATAAATCCCATGCTGCACGCAGTTTGGCACAGATGTCTGGACTCCTAGCCTTGCTGTAATGACCCCTAGAATTCAACAAGGTCCCCATTCCTTGGCCCTAGCCTATGCCAAGCATTTTGTCCTTGGCTGTAGCCTACATCTATGCTCCCATAGGGATGTACCCTAGCCCTGTCTACCCACATCTACTTTCAGAAAGCCTTGACACATAAAATACACCAATAAATACACAGACTTCCTTTGGTCTCCTCCTGGGTGAGCCTGGTGTTTACATCCCTATCTGACATTTTATTTTCTGGCATAACTAGAATGGTCGAACATCCAGTGACCATGACTAGTGTGGCTATGAGTTCCTTGTACTTGATGGCTCTAGGCTTCTGCAGACTCTGGTTCCTCCAACTGACCTTGTCCTAGCCTATTCCTTTGTGCTATATCCAACTTCCATACTCTCAACTTGAACCATTCTACCTTCATTCAATCACAAGTGACATTTAAATGATTAAGCCACCTATCTTAGTCCCTAGACATCCCACATGCTCGGCCTCCAGGGTTTAGCCTAGTGAGTAATAACCAACACAAACATGAATACTTGTTTTTCCACATGCAGCCTGACCTACTAGAACCACATTTGCCTTCCATTTGCGAGCTTTAGGAATCTACAGGTTTGAATGTTTGCAGACAAGCTTAGGCCCAGCAACTTCTACTATGCTTTAGTGAACAGCTAGGCTCCCTCTGCACTAAACGTTCTTGCACACATGCCCAGTCTGTCCATATCCTCCTACAAAGACAATAGAGGTATGCACCCTTCTGCAGAGATAATTGTTTTCCCAAACTAGTGGAGTCCAGACAATCTAGTGGCATCCCTAGAATAGTGATTGTTCTCCCTCGCAATGACTTACTTATATCTACTTATCTGTCTATCTATCTATCTATTTTTAATTCAAGAGAAGGCTTCTCAACGTAACTTTGAAGTCTATTTTTGCACTAGCTCTGTAGACCAGGTTGGCTTCACACTCACAGAGATCCTCCTGCCTCTGCCTCCCAAGTGCTATGATTAAAGTCATGCACCACCACCACCCATCCTTGTAGTGACTTCTAACTTTTGTCAATGTCCGAAATCCTTTGCTTCATGTTCTTCTTTGCTATAGGTAAGATCTTGGTTCCTGCATGAAGTTCCTGTTACAACACTTAGCCACAGAACACTGTGTGCTGCCTATACAACCCAACTCTGTACTCAGATTCCCCATGACCTCTCCAGAGTCAGGCCTGTTAATTATCCCTAACATACTCATCATAAATGTTTTTGCACATCCTGCTGAATCTATACCAGTACCCCAGCCTAGACAAACAACTTATACTTCAGAGCAGAGGCCTTCAGGCTTCATCATGGTCCCAAATCTCATACACCCCCAATTTCAGTGCTATAAGGAACAATTAGAGTGCCACTAGTACTTGCCCTATCCACAGGCACAGGACTAGATGTTGACTATACTACCCCTCTCTATACACAAACTTTCTGTGTTCTCTTCCAGGGCCTAGTCTATTGGATATTCCACATACATCCCAATATTTCTGTTTTCATATCCTGTAGCGTGTAAATCATGAGCCTTAGGCAGTGCCACCATAGTAGCCTGAAATCTTTGCCTTGCAGTAATGATCTCTAACTTCAACAAAGTCCTAAATCCTAGTTCCCAGTTTAGTCCCAGTATTTCATCCTTTGCTCTAGCCTACATGGTGTGCTCCTGGGAGGATCATCAGTCGTCGTACCAAACTAAGAATATTGCATACTATATTAATGAACAACCTAGAAAGATATGTCCATGAATGCAATAGTGGTACAAACTTTCTGGGAATAATCAGCTCCTTAAGAGTGAATTTAAGGTCTACTCTATAGAAAGCAACACATGCCTGCTGCTGTAAGCTTTCTCGAGAACATATGGTTATGGAGATCCAAGGCCCCAGTATTGAACCTCATACTATTATTTTGTTAAATGAATGAAGTATCAAGCTTCACTCTACATTCATATCTCGATAACTACAGATTAGTGCAGTTCTCAGACCTCCTCAGAGACCTTGGTGCAGTAGATTATGTTTAAAAAAGACATTCACAACTGGTCATCCTGGAAAAAAAATGAGAGTATGTGCAATGGGATATTTGTAGCCCTCTCTTCAAGACTCAGGTACCATTGCAGGGAGCATTTAAAAAGATTTTATGAGTCTGAGGCTGCAGATGTCAAGAGTGAAATTGTGATCTCAAGACATGACAGAGTCATTGCTCTCACAAATACAGAGCCATCGTGAATGCATGCAAAGGCCTGTGTAAGATGAGGCCAGGTCATATTCCAGTATGCTTGGTGACTAAGCACTCAAATATATGCCAGTATGGTTTCCATCCACATTAACTCTCACACTTCTCTAGAAGCCACCAACTGTCAGGAGTTTGCCAGTTAGACTCTCGAGCCCTCCTACAGTGCATCTTTGACTATGGGGGATGGCTCAGAAGTCTGTACCTCTAACTGACAAACTACTGACAGTTGGTGGCTTCTAGAGAAATGTGACAGTTAATGAAAGGGAATGAAAAACAGGCTCTCATGTACTTGAATACTTACTTAGTTACCAAGAAGTGCAACTGTTTGGGAAATTAGGAGGTGTGACCATGCTGGAATGCATATAGCCTTTGTGGATAATATATGTCACTGAGGGTGGGTTTTGAGGTTTACATTCCCACATCAGGCCTCGTCTCTCTCTCTCTCTACCTACTACTGATGAATCAGTTGGTATGGACTCAACAACAGGCCCAGTGCCGTGTTTGCCTGAATCCTGACATGATGATCATGAATTAATTTCCTAAAATTATAGGCAAGCATCCAATTAACTAGTGATAAAGAGATCCAGAGACCCTTTCAAGTCTCTTGCATCTTGAAGTCCTGAACTGAGATTAGAGTTTAGCTAGAGGGACAGGGTATTGACATATAAGCAGTTGTGGTCAGGAGGTGGCATCTACCCTCCCTTAGCTCACCCATCATTGTCTAATTGTTAGTCTTATATGGCAAGGTGGTTTGATAGTAGGAATTGTGTGAAATCTCTTTAAGAAGACAAGGTTTTCCTTTGGGTAGAGAACATTGCTTTACATGGCATGAGATTTCTGTAGAAATACTCATTACGTTGACGTCAATGATTTGACTGTTCTGATAGATCAAGCTACACAATTGTCTCATTAGTATATCCTCATTTCTGCTAGGCCTGTTATGTAAGCAGCCCATTCTAAAAGCCCTATTAAAACACAAATTTTTTATAAAGGATAACCAAGGGTAAACCTGTCACTTCAAATTACCATTCCTTTCACTGAGATGTGATCAGTAGATTTGAGTTTGCTGGGTGATTATTGCTCCTGGGGAGATTTCCTTACTTACATTGGATGGTGAGGTATAAAACCAACATTCAAAAAAAAGTTGCCAAACAGAAACATAACAGCTATTTGTGGGGATAACTGTCACTCACACACTTCACCTCAGATAGGTTGAGACATTCATACTGTGAAGTTTTGCCCGGATCTTGCAAAATACATGGATGGTGGAGCACAGTCTTCTTCATCCGTATCTATGAGATTAGATAAATGTAGCAATTTGGATTCAATGCTCCATAATTACCTCTATGAGTCTTACAGTGCATGTGTGGTATGACCCTCAAATCTGTGGGAACCAAAGTCCCTACTTTGTCATATGCTAACCCAAATTTTCTTCTTTTTATATATCAAACCATATTCCTTTTCTGGCCTCTATCCCTATAGTATACAAAATGTCAGATTTTCCATCTTCAACACCAAAGAGTCTTCTGTGTCATATACCCACCTAAATCAATTTTCTAGGCATCAACTTGAAATTTGAGTTCAAGGTGTGGTTCATACAATACACGCAATGAAATCCATCTTTATCGTAAATTCATGAAAATTGTTTATCTGCCATCAAACTTTGAAACACCATAATCTCTCCCATATCATATACCAACCCAATCTCTCTCTCTCTCTCTCTCTCTCTCTCTCTCTCTCTCTCTCTCTCCCCACTGTTGCTGCCTTCATCCTTATGAGACCACATCCCTCCTTTGTCATCTGCATATCCACACTACCTCTCTTGCCATATAGCCAATATTTCTTCCCTAAAACCTTTTCAGACACAAATCTCTCCCTTTCATTCAACCAAGTGAACTCCCTCTCTCGCCATGTACCCACTATTTCTGGACCCATCCTTCCAAGACACTCATTCCTCCTTAGCCATACACCAAACCTAATACTCTCTCTTATAATGTTTCCACCATTTCTTCCCACAAACTTTGTGATGGCCCAATCTGCCCCATGTCATGTACTCACCCAAACTCCCTCGCTAGCCATATATCCACCATGTCTGCCCCCATCCTGCTGTGACCCAAATCCTTCTCTTGCCATATGCCCACTGAAAATTCTTCTATTTTCATGTAACCACACAATTTCCTGTCTTGTGATGTAACCACCATTTCTTCCCCCAAACATGTCAGACCCAAATATATCCATGTTTATAAGCCCAACAAAACCCCCTCTCTTGACATATACCCACCCAAACTCTGTTTCATAAAATATACCAATTTTTTCTGCCCCAAACCTTAAGAGACCCAAACACCCCCTGGTCATACAGCTACCCAAACTCCTCTCTGGGCATATACCCATCATTTTGCCACCAGCTTTGTGAGACCCTAATATCTCCATTGTCGTATGCCCATCCAAAGTATTTCTCTTGCTACATACTCACCATTGCTGCCCCTAAATGTATAAGACCCAAATCCCTCCCTTGTCATTTACCCAGCATACTCCCTCTGTTGCTATATATCCACCATTTCTGACCCCATCTTTCTGAGACCCTAATCCCACCCTTCATATAATAACCCAAATTCCTCTCTTAACAGATACTCATGATTTCTGCCACCTGAGTATTTGAGAATCAAATCCTTCCCTTGTCATGTACCCACCCAAATTTCTCTTATCATTTACCCATCATTACACTCTCCAAAGTATATGAGATCCAACTCCCTTCCCTGGCATTACCCACCCATATTCCCACTCTTTCCAAGCTCTCACCATTACTGCCCCAAAATTTTGGAGACACAAACCCCTCCCTTGTCTTCTACAAACACAAAATCCCCCTCTTCAAGGCACCCACCATTGATGCCCAAACTTTTGGAGACACAAATCCCTCCCTTTTTTCCTACCCACCCAAACTCCCTCTCTTCCATGCACCCACAATTGATGCCCAAACCTTTGGAGACCCAAATCCCTCCCTGGTCTTCTACCCATCCAAACTCCCTCTCTTTCCATGCACTCACCATTACTGCTCCAAACATATGGAAACACAAATCCCTCCCTTGTCTTCTTCCCACCCGAACTCCCCCTCTTCCATGCAGCCACCATTGTTGCCCAAACCTTTGGAGACCCAAATCCCACCCTTGTCTTCTTCCAACCCAAACATCCCCACTTTCATGCACCCACCATTGATGCCCAATCCTTTGGAGACCCAAATCCCTCCCTTGTCTTCTACCCACCCATGCCCCCTTTATTTTCATGCACTCACCATTACTGCCCCAAAATCCCCCTCATCCAGGCACCCACCAATGATGCCCAAACGTTTGGAGACAAAAATCCCTCCCTTGTCTTCTTCCCACCCAAACTCCCCCTCTTCCATGCACCCATCATTGATGCCCAAACCTTTAAAAACACAAATCCCTCCCTTGTCTCCTACACACCCAAACTCCCTTTCTTCCATGCACCCACAAGTGATGCCCAATCCTTTGGAGACACAAATCCCTCCCTTGTCTTCTACCAACCCAAGTTCCCTTTCTTTTCATGCACTCACCATTACTGCCCAAATCCTTTGGAGACACAAATCCCTCCCTTGTCTCCTACCCACCAAAACTCCTTCTCTTTCCATGCTCTCACCGTTAAAGCTCAAAATTTTGGAGACCCTAATCCCTCCCTTGTCTTCTTCCCACACCAACTCGCCTCTTTTATGCACCCACAATTAATGCCCAAACCTTTGTAGACCCAAATCCCTCCCTTGTCTTCTACCAACCCAAACTCCCCCTCTTTCCATGAACCCACTATGACTGTCTCAAACCTAGTGAAGAACAAATCTCTCCATTGCCATTCACCCACCCATCTTCCCTCTCTTCTCCTATAACCAACATTTTTCCTTCCCTTTCCTGGTTCCGCCTTTAGTCACTGTAAAAGACACATAGCTTTTCAACTAAATTGAATTTATTTTCAATTTAAGAAATTTATACCAATGCAATTTTCTTTGTCATATTTGGGCATTCCCCGTCTTCATGATAGCCATCTTATTGGCTCTCCCCCTCATCGGCTGCTGCGACCACGCTTGCTTCTCCAGTAGTGTGCACCTAGGCTTCCTTTTCAGGCTCCTCCTCCTTAGGTTCAGGCATTGCAGTAACAGCTTTCACTTTGATTTTCTTCCGTTCGAGGGCAGCTGCCTCTTCGGCCTCCCTCTTTCTCTTGTTCCTCTTCTTTGGGGAGTGCTTCCGGTGTTTGCTTTTCTTGTGTGCCTGGAATGGCAAGAGGTGAACACAAGAATTAGTTAATACAGGGAGAAGTCAGGAGAGGCATGTGAAGGACACTTTGTCGGAAGAGGTGATAATTGATAAGGGATTTATGCCAGGAAGGAGAGAGGTAGTGACTTTAGGTAAGAGTAAATGAGTAGAGGAGGGAGCTCCAGTAGGGTTCGTCAACTCACCTTTCCGAACGACATGTAAGATGGATACTGCTTTAGAGCTGCCTTTGTCTTCACCATAAGGACTGGCCCGTTCGCTGCCATCGGAACATCACTACTGGATGTTGGGAGGTCCATGTCGGACAGTGATTCCTTAGGTTCCTTTGCTAGAGTCTCCATCACCAAGTCGCGTGAGCGCGTGTTGTTTCTCCCTCGAGGGGCTGTGAACAACTGGCAGAGTAGGGAAGGCCACACCCTCAGACCTGAGTCATCATCAAGGTCTCGACCAATAGTAGGTGAGCTTGTGCTCTGACATCACAAAGCCTGGTTCTGACCCACAAGAATGCCTGGGGAAGGAAGGAACAAATAGTGGACTGTACCACTCCTGACACTTTGATGATAGGGGGAAGATATTGAGAAGGCAAAGAGAGTTTGGGTTTAGATGGAGACTTTGTTTAATAACTCTAAGGCAAATTTTCCACCTCAACCTTTTTTACATATCTACCTTTGTTGTGGTAGAACACATGACAGATCATTTGCTTCTCCAAATTCTTCAACAATACTATCCCTGTCAATGGTTTAGTCCAAAATGTCCGCCTCAATCTTTGGCTAGTATCTTGAATGTCTTCCCTAAAATCATTCCCAAACAACATTCCTACTCCATGGCTTAGCCTGTTGACCGTACACACACACACACTCACACACACATTCACACACACACACACACACACACACACGAATACTTGCATCTCCACATTCCTCTGTACCTAATGAATATACGCAAACCAGTGTCCATATCTTGTCTGGCTGTGTAGCAACAAATCATGGCCTCCTGGCTTCCACCTTATCCCAAGTCAGGTGACCCAGCCTAGCCTCAATATCTCTTTTACTGTGGTGAGCATACAGCCTCCTTTAATATACTCACTCACCTAAGGAGGCTTTCTACAACCAACATAAGCCCAGTCCATAACCAGGGTTCTCCTATCTTCTGGTGTCTAGCCTATTGAGAATATCACACAGTATTAGACACTTGATTTTTAACATTCTGTTATGTATAACCTGGAAACCATAAGAAATGTTCAATCTTGGTCTTGACTCCTTGCCTTATAGTAGTGAATGTTAGGCTTCAACATGTTGCAGCCTATTTAGAACATTTTTCCTATATTATAGAGAACATCTGGGCTACAGCCAGATATAATCCTATTTAGATAAACCAACAGGGGTCTTAGAGTTGCCCATACCTCTTCACACCATACCCAGACTTCCTATGTCCCCCTCCAGGATTTATCCAGGTGAAGATATCCATACTCTGTAATTGGTTTTCCATATTCAGTGGAATTTATCCTAGATTGAATAGTCCCTGTCCCATCAAAGAATGGACCCTTGCACTCTGCAGTAGTGATTTGTGGCATGTTTTAGGGACACAAATCTCAAAACACAGCATGATCCCACCAGCTACTACTATTCTGTAGCCAACACTGAGAGTTCCCCAACACTTATCATACCTGTACTGGCTAATGGAATAACCCCACTCCTTATGAAAAGTTATCGTGTCCTCCTAAAGTTCGAACCTAGTGAATATTTCCTGTTCCAAATACTGTTTTTCCACATCCCTCCAAACATAGCTCATATTGATGTGGGATTCCCTTTTGTATATCTATGTATCATTATGATCCATTCCAGTAAGGCTCTCACTGGTAGCTGCTGGTTTTCTCCTTCAGCAGCTACATGGCATCTCCCTGACTCTGCCTACTTTCTCTCTATATCTCTGTTCAGATTTCCTGCCTGGCTATATTCTACTAATCGATTGCCCAAAGCATCTTCTTGAATAACCAATGGTAATAAAACATATTCATAGCATATAGGATTCCTAGTCCCATCAAATCCTCCTGTGCTGTAGACAACATATACATTCCCACTGAGACAACCCCAACCTCATCAAACCACAGGATCTCTGGCTGACTACATAATATCACAGCATGCCAAGACTGTCCAAATCCTTCTACAATGCCAAGAGAAGTAAGTGCACCTTTCGAGCAGATAATTCTTTTCCTACTCCAGTAGAGTCCAGACCTGATGAAACATCCAGTGAGAACTCTAAAAGAGCTGTTTTCTCACACTTATAGTGACTTTTAGCTGTTTGCTGAGTTCCAAACCCTAGGCTCCATCTTAGTCCTACCGTGCTTTGATAGATAGTTCTAAGCTTCTGCTGGCACTTTCCCTCCAACTGGCCTTGTCCTAGCACATTCTTTTGTGCTGTATCCAGCATCTACATTCCCAACAGTAACCATCCTACCTGAATCCATCTGCAGGATGATTCCGATGCCTAAACCACTTCATTATATAACCAGACATCCCACAACCACCAGGACCCAACTTTAGCCAATTGAGTAACCCACTACACACAAATGAATATTTGATTTTCCACTTGCTGTCTGACTTACAGCTGCCTCATGTGCCTTGCATTTGCAAATTTTAGGCCTGTGAAGGTTTTCAAAGCCTTCAGCCAAGACTAGGTCCAGCAACTCCTTCTTTGGTATAGTCAACAGTTAGGCTCCCCTGAATTTAACACACCTACATCCATGCATGAAATAGTTGCCCTGCTTTCACAACTCCATTTCCAATCCAGACTTTCCATATCTTCCCCAAAGACCAAGCCCAGAATATTTCCCCTACCAGATAGCGTTTCCCCATATGCCAACAAACAGATCATAAGTCACTACAAGTGTCCAAGTCTAGTTTTTGCCACTGATATTCTTGCATGTTGTAGTATGCTCACAGGATTCAACAGAGTTCCAAATGCGAGGGCCGAATCCCAGCATCTACTCCTGTCCTCCAACCAACATACATTGTCCTACAAGGACCTGCGCTGCTTGAATCTACATATAGTACTCATTTTGCTAACTATCTTACCCGAATCCAAATTCTGTATTCCTGAGTCCTCCACCATGGTATGGCCTGGTAAGTACTCACTCCCTCACAACCAGATATTTCATATTCTATCTCTACCTGGATCTAGCCTCTTTCCCAAAGTCATTATACAAATTTAGTTTGATCACCTAAGTAGCAATATCTAGGCTTCTATAATTTCGGAAATCCCATATCTTGGCCTTCCACGTGTGCGATTGCCGACATACATGCAGCAGACAAGTTGCTACCTTCACCCACCCACAGTACCCTCTATGTTACCTGCAGCACCCTACTCTACCACATTCCTAATGTTCTCCTCCAGGAACTGGCTTCTTATATATGCCACCAACCAATATTTGTTTTCCATATCCATCTGCATCTAGCTTGAGTTTAACAGCCACCACCCCTGCATAATCTGGCTGTTTGCCTCTTGATTCAAGGGTCTTCTTGGGAGTATGGTCCCAAATAACTCAGCTCAGACTATTCTCAGGAATCCTCCTTTTCTGTCGTGAATATCTAGGCTTTGCTAGCACTTACCCTGCACTAGTACATCCACGGGACACTTTAGGTACAATATAGAACATTATTCCTTATTCAGATTTTCTATGTCTTCCCAGGTTTTAACTTGTTTAGTTTAGTTACCCACTCAGTACTTTGTACAAAGAGGGCTTGATTTACCCAAGTTGCAACAACCAGTGTCCTGGTCTTCTCCAGATGCCTCCATAGCAATCTCCGGCATTCTTAGACCCATCAACTTTTTCTGTGCTGTTGACAGCATCTAGATTCCCACAAAGACTATCAATCTCTCATAGAACCAGAGGAGTTGTGGCTGCCCTACATGACCATTCTATCCCCAGACTATCAGAATACTCCTCCATCGTCTAGATTTCAGAGCACTGCTCTGCATCCTATCATTGTTTTTCTAATCCAGTGGAGTCCAGACTGTATGGAACATCCAGTGTCATCCCTAGATTTCAATAGTAGTGACTTCTAGCTGTTGGTAGGGTTCCAAATCCTTTGTTCCATCTTAGTCCCACCATGGTCTCTTAGGCTGAATGCAACATATAGTGTCCTGCATGAATCTCCTGAAACAACACTTACACACAGGACACTCTAGGCTACCTATACAACACAACTTAATACCCAGATTACCCAGAATACCCATGTACTCCCCAGAGTCAAGCCTGTAGACTAACACCAAATGTACTCATCATACATGATTTTCTACAACTTGCTGAATTGATCACAGTACTTTAGCCTACATAGACAACCTATAACACATAACAGGTGCCTCTAGGATTCAGTAGGGTGTAAAATCTCACACCCCAGCAGAGCCCCTCCATCTATTCATGTGCTATAGTTAACATTTAGTTTTTCCGCAATAGTTGTCCTATCTATGGCCACAGGACTAGATGTTCACTATACCATGGCACTCTATACACAAACTTCCCATCCACTCCCCAGAGTCTAGTTACTGAAACTCCAAACACAACCCAATATTTCTATTTTCATGTCATGCAAAACATAAATCCCATGCTGCATGCAGTTTGGCACAGATGTCTGGACTCCTAGCCTTGCTTTAATGACCCCTGGAATTCAACAAGGTCCCCATTCCTTGGCCCTAGCCTATGCCAAGCATTTTGTCCTTGGCTGTAGCCTACATCTATGCTCCCATAGGGATGTACCCTAGCCCTGTCTACCCACATCTACTTTCAGAAAGCCTTGTGACACATAAAATACACCAATAAATACACAGACTTCCTGTGGTCTCCTCCTGGGTGAGCCTGGTGTTTACATCCCTATCTGACATTTTATTTTCTGGCGTAACTAGAATGGTCAAACATCCAGTGACCATGACTAGTGTTTCTATGAGTTCCTTGTACTTGATGGCTCTAGGCTTCTGCAGACTCTGGTTCCTCCAACTGACCTTGTCCTAGCCTATTCCTTTGTGCTATATCCAACTTCCATACTCTCAACTTGAACCATTCTACCTTCATATAATCACAAGTGACATTTAAATGATTAAGCCACCTATCTTTGTCCCTAGACATCCCACATGCTCGGCCTCCAGGGTTTAGCCTAGTGAGTAATAACCAACACAAACCTGAATACTTGTTTTTCCACATGCAGCCTGACCTACTAGAACCACATTTGCCTTCCATTTGCGAGCTTTAGGCATCTACAGGTTTGAATGTGTGCAGACAAGCTTAGGCCCAGCAACTTCTACTATGCTTTAGTGAACAGCTAGGCTCCCTCTGCACTAAACGTTCTTGCACACATGCCCAGACTGTCCATATCCTCCTACAAAGACTATAGAGGTATGCACCCTTCTGCAGAGATAATTGTTTTCCCAAACTAGTGGAGTCCAGACAATCTAGTGGCATCCCTAGAATAGTGCTTGTTCTCCCTCGCAATGACTTACTTATATCTACCTATCTGTCTATCTATCTATCTATTTTTAATTCGAGAGAAGGCTTCTCTACGTAACTTTGAAGTCTATTTTTGCACTAGCTCTGTAGACCAGGTTGGCTTCACACTCACAGAGATCCTCCTGCCTCTGCCTCCCAAGTGCTATGATTAAAGTCATGCACCACCACCACCCATCCTTGTAGTGACTTCTAACTTTTGTCAATGTCCGAAATCCTTTGCTTCAGACTAGTACTACCATGTTCTTCTTTGCTATAGGTAAGATCTTGGTTCCTGCATGAAGTTCCTGTTACAACACTTAGCCACAGAACACTGTGTGCTGCCTATACAACCCAACTCTGTACTCAGATTCCCCATGACCTCTCCAGAGTCAGGCCTGTTAATTATCCCTAACATACTCATCATAAATATTTTTGCACATCCTGCTGAATCTATACCAGTACCCCAGCCTAGACAAACAACTTATACTTCAGAGCAGAGGCCTTCAGGCTTCATCATGGTCCCAAATCTCATACACCCCCAATTTCAGTGCTATAAGGAACAATTAGAGTGCCACTAGTACTTGCCCTATCCACAGGCACAGGACTAGATGTTGACTATACTACCCCTCTCTATACACAAACTTTCTGTGTTCTCTTCTAGGGCCTAGTCTATTGGATATTCCACATACATCCCAATATTTCTGTTTTCGTATCCTGTAGCGTGTAAATCATGAGCCTTAGGCAGTGCCACCATAGTAGCCTGAAATCTTTGCCTTGCAGTAATGATCTCTAACTTCATCAAAGTCCTAAATCCTAGTTCCCAGTTTAGTCCCAGTATTTCATCCTTTGCTCTAGCCTACATGGTGTGCTCCTGGGAGGATCATCAGTCGTCGTACCAAACTAAGAATATTGCATACTATATTAATGAACAACCTAGAAAGATATGTCCATGAATGCAATAGTGGTACAAACTTTCTGGGAATAATCAGCTCCTTAAGAGTGAATTTAAGGTCTACTCTACAGAAAGCAACACATGCCTGCTGCTGTAAGCTTTGTCGAGAACACATGGTTATGGAGATCCAAGGCCCCAGTATTGAACCTCATACTATTATTTTGTTAAATGAATGAAGTATCAAGCTTCACTCTACATTCATATCTCGATAACTACAGATTAGTGCAGTTCTCAGACCTCCTCAGAGACCTTGGGGCAGTAGATTATGTTTAAAAAAGTCATTCACAACTGGTCATCCTGGAAAAAAAAATGAGAGTATGTGCAATGGGATATTTGTAGCCCTCTCTTCAAGACTCAGGTACCATTGCAGGGAGCATTTAAAAAGATTTTATGAGTCTGAGGCTGCAGATGCCAAGAGTGAAATTGTGATCTCAAGACATGACAGAGTCATTGCTCTCACAAATACAGAGCCATCGTGATTGCATGCAAAGGCCTGTGTAAGATGAGGCCAGGTCATATTCCAGTATGCTTGGTGACTAAGCACTCAAATATATGCCAGTATGGTTTCCATCCACATTAACTCTCACACTTCTCTAGAAGCCACCAACTGTCAGGAGTTTGCCAGTTAGACTCTCGAGCCCTCCTACAGTGCATCTTTGACTATGGGGGATGGCTCAGAAGTCTGTACCTCTAACTGACAAACTACTGACAGTTGGTGGCTTCTAGAGAAATGTGACAGTTAATGAAAGGGAATGAAAAACAGGCTCTCATGTACTTGAATACTTACTTAGTTACCAAGAAGTGCAACTGTTTGGGAAATTAGGAGGTGTGACCATGCTGGAATGCATATAGCCTTTGTGGATAATATATGTCACTGAGGGTGGGTTTTGAGGTTTACATTCCCACATCAGGCCTCGTCTCTCTCTCTCTCTCTCTCTACCTACTACTGATGAATCAGTTGGTATGGACTCAACAACAGGCCCAGTGCCGTGTTTGCCTGAATCCTGACATGATGATCATGAATTAATTTCCTAAAATTATAGGCAAGCATCCAATTAACTAGTGATAAAGAGATCCAGAGACCCTTTCAAGTCTCTTGCATCTTGAAATCCTGAACTGAGATTAGAGTTTAGCTAGAGGGACAGGGTATTGACATATAAGCAGTTGTGGTCAGGAGGTGGCATCTACCCTCCCTTAGCTCACCCATCATTGTCTAATTGTTAGTCTTATCTGGCAAGGTGGTTTGAAAGTAGGAATTGTGTGAAATCTCTTGAAGGAGACAAGGTTTTCCTTTGGGTAGAGAACATTGCTTTACCTGGCATGAGATTTCTGTAGAAATACTCATTACGTTGACGTCAATGATTTGACTGTTCTGATAGATCAAGCTACACAATTGTCTCATTAGTATATCCTCATTTCTGCTAGGCCTGTTATGTAAGCAGCCCATTCTAAAAGCCCTATTAAAACACAAATTTTTTATAAAGCATAACCAAGGGTAAACCTGTCACTTCAAATTACCATTCCTTTCACTGAGATGTGATCAGTAGATTTGAGTTTGCTGGGTGATTATTGCTCCTGGGGAGATTTCCTTACTTACATTGGATGGTGAGGTAGAAAACCAACATTCAAAAAAAGTTGCCAAACAGGAAACATAACAGGTATGTGTGGGGATAACTGTCACTCACACACTTCACCTCAGATAGGTTGAGACATTCATACTGTGAAGTTTTCCCCGGATCTTGCAAAATACATGGATGGTGGAGCACAGTCTTCTTCATCCGTATCTATGAGATTAGATAAATGTAGCAATTTGGATTCAATGCTCCATAATTACCTCTATGAGTCTTACAGTGCATGTGTGGTATGACCCTCAAATCTGTGGGAACCAAAGTCCCTTCTTTGTCCTATGCTAACCCAAATTTTCTTCTTTTTATATATCAAACCATATTCCTTTTCTGGCCTCTATCCCTATAGTATACAAAATGTCAGATTTTCCATCTTCAACACCAAAGAGTCTTCTTTGTCATATACCCACCTAAATCAATTTTCTAGGCCTCAACTTGAAATTTGAATTCAAGGTGTGGTTCACACAATACACGCAATCAAATCCATCTTTATCGTAAATTCATGAAAATTGTTTATCTGCCATCAAACTTTGTAAAACCATAATCTCTCTCATATCATATACCAACCCAATCTCTCTCTCTCTCTCTCTCTCTCTCTCTCTCTCTCTCTATCTCTCTCTCTCTCTCTGTCTCCCCACTGTTGCTGCCTTCATCCTTATGAGACCACATCCCTCCTTTGTCATCTGCCTATCCACACTACCTCTCTTGCCATATAGCCAATATTTCTTCCCTAAAACCTTATCAGACACAAATCTCTCCCTTTCATTCAACCAAGTGAACTCCCTCTCTCGCCATGTACCCACTATTTCTGGACCCATCCTTCCAAGACACTCATTCCTCCTTAGCCATACACCAAACCTAATACTCTCTCTTATAATGTTTCCACCATTTCTTCCCCCAAACGTTGTGATGGCCCAATCTGCCCCATGTCATGTACTCACCCAAACTCCCTCGCTAGCCATATATCCACCATGTCTGCCCCCATCCTGCTGTGACCCAAATCCTTCTCTTGCCATATGCCCACTGAAAATTCTTCTATTTTCATGTAACCACACAATGTCCTGTCTTGTGATGTAACCACCATTTCTTCCCCCAAACATGTCAGACCCAAATATATCCATGTTTATAAGCCCAACAAAACCCCCTCTCTTGACATATACCCACCCAAACTCTGTTTCATGAAATATACCAATTATTTCTGCCCCAAACCTTAAGAGACCCAAACACCCCCTGGTCATACAGCTACCCAAACTCCTCTCTGGGCATATACCCATCATTTTGCCACCAGCTTTGTGAGACCCTCATCTCTCCATTGTCATATGCCCATCCAAAGTATTTCTCTTGCTACATACTCACCATTGCTGCCCCTAAAGTGTATAAGACCCAAATCCCTCCCTTGTCATTTACCCAGCATACTCCCTCTGTTGCTATATATCCACCATTTCTGACCCCATCTTTCTGAGACCCTAATCCCACCCTTCATATAATAACCCAAACTCCTCTCTTAACAGATACTCATGATTTCTGCGACCTGAGTATTTGAGAATCAAATCCTTCCCTTGTCATGTACCCACCCAAATTTCTCTTATCATTTACCCATCATTACACTCTCCAAAGTATATGAGATCCAACTCCCTTCCCTGGCATTACCCACCCATATTCCCACTCTTTCCAAGCTCTCACCATTACTGCCCCAAAATTTTGGAGGCACAAATCCCTCCCTTTTCTTCTACCCACACAAAATCCCCCTCTTCAAGGCACCCACCATTGATGCCCAAACTTTTGGAGACACAAATCCCTCCCTTTTATCCTACCCACCCAAACTCCCTCTCTTCCATGAACCCACAATTGATGCCCAAACATTTGGAGACCCAAATCCCTCCCGTGTCTTCTACCCACCCAAACTCCCTCTGTTTCCATGCACTCACCATTACTGCTCCAAACATATGGAAACCCAAATCACTCCCTTGTCTTCTTCCCACCCAAACTCCCCCTCTTCCATGCACCCACCATTGTTTCCCAAACCTTTGGAGACCCAAATCCCAACCTTGTCTTCTTCCCACCCGAACTCCCCCTCTTCCATGCACCCACCATTGTTGCCCAAACCTTTGGAGACCCAAATCCCACCCTTGTCTTCTTCCAACCCAAACATCCCCACTTTCATGCACCCACCATTGATGCCCAAACCTTTGGAGACACAAATCCCTCCCTTGTCTTCTACCCACCCATGCTCCCTTTCTTTTCATGCACTCACCATTACTGCCCCAAAATCCCCCTCATCCAGGCACCCACCAATGATGCCCAAACGTTTGGAGACAAAAATCCCTCCCTTGTCTTCTTCCCACCCAAACTCCCCCTCTTCCATGCACCCATCATTGATGCCCAAACCTTTAAAAACACAAATCCCTCCCTTGTCTCCTACACACCCAAACTCCCTTTCTTCCATGCACCCACAAGTGATGCCCAAACCTTTGGAGACACAAATCCCTCCCTTGTCTTCTACCAACCCAAGTTCCCTTTCTTTTCATGCACTCACCATTACTGCCCAAATCCTTTGGAGACACAAATCCCTTCCTTGTCTTCTATCCACCCTAACTCCCCCTCTTCCATGCACCCACCATTGATGACCAATTCTTTGGAGACCCAAATCCCTCCCTTGTCATCTTCCCACCCAAACTCCCTTTCTTTTCATGCCCTCACCATTACTGTCCCAAAACTTTGGAGACCCAAATCCCTCCCTTGTCTTCTTCCCTCCCAAACTCCCCGTCTTCCATGCACCCACCATTGATGCCCAAACCTTTGGAGACACAAATCCCTCCCTTGTCTCCTACCCACCAAAACTCCCTCTCTTTCCATGCTCTCACCGTTAAAGCCACAAAATTTTGGAGACCCTAATCCCTCCCTTTTCTTCTTCCCACACAAACTTGCCTCTTTTATGCACCCACAATTAATGCCCAAACCTTTGTAGACCCAAATCCCTCCCTTGTCTTCTACCAACCCAAACTCCCCCTCTTTCCATGAACCCACTATGACTGTCCCAAACCTAGTGAAGAACAAATCTCTCCATTGCCAATCACCCACCCATCTTCCCTCTCTTCTCCTATAACCATCATTTTTCCTTCCCTTTCCTGGTTTCGCCTTTAGTCACTGTAAAAGACACATAGCTTTTCAACTAAATTGAATTTATTTTCAATTTAAGAAATTTATACCAATGCAATTTTCTTTGTCATATTTGGGCATTCCCCGTCTTCATGATAGCCATCTTATTGGCTCTCCCCCTCATCGGCTGCTGCGACCACGCTTGCTTCTCCAGTAGTGTGCACCTCGGCTTCCTTTTCAGGCTCCTCCTCCTTAGGTTCAGGCATTGCAGTAACAGCTTTCACTTTGATTTTCTTCCGTTCGAGGGCAGCTGCCTCTTCGGCCTCCCTCTTTCTCTTGTTCCTCTTCTTTGAGGAGTGCTTCCGGTGTTTGCTTTTCTTGTGTGCCTGGAATGGCAAGAGGTGAACACAAGAATTAGTTAATACAGGGAGAAGTCAGGAGAGGCATGTGAAGGACACTTTGTCGGAAGAGGTGAGAATTGATAAGGGATTTATGCCAGGAAGGAGAGAGGTAGTGACTTTAGGTAAGAGTAAATGAGTAGAGGAGGGAGCTCCAGTAGGGTTCGTCAACTCACCTTTCCGCACGACATGTAAGGTGGATACTGCTTTAGAGCTGCCTTTGTCTTCATCATAAGGACTGGCCCATTCGCTGCCATCGGAACATCACTACTGGATGTTGGGAGATCCATGTCGGACAGTGATTCCTTAGGTTCCTTTGCTAGAGTCTCCATCACCAAGTCGCGTGAGCGCCTGTTGTTTCTCCCTCAAGGGGCTGTGAACAACTGGCAGAGTAGGGAAGGCCACACCCTCAGACCTGAGTCATCATCAAGGTCTCGACCAATAGTAGGTGAGCTTGTGCTCTGACATCACAAAGCCTGGTTCTGACCCACAAGAATGCCTGGGGAAGGAAGGAACAAATAGTGGACTGTACCACTCCTGACACTTTGATGATAGGGGGAAGATATTGAGAAGGCAAAGAGAGTTTGGGTTTAGATGGAGACTTTGTTTAATAACTCTAAGGCAAATTTTCCACCTCAACCTTTTTTACATATCTACCTTTGTTGTGGTAGAACACATGACAGATCATTTGCTTCTCCAAATTCTTCAACAATACTATCCCTGTCAATGGTTTAGTCCAAAATGTCCGCCTCAATCTTTGGCTAGTATCTTGAATGTCTTCCCTAAAATCATTCCCAAACAACATTCCTACTCCATGGCTTAGCCTGTTGACCGTACACACACACACACTCACACACACATACACACACACACACACACACACACACACACACACACGAATACCTGCATCTCCACATTCCTCTGTACCTAATGAATATACGCAAACCAGTGTCCATATCTTGTCTGGCTGTGTAGCAACAAATCATGGCCTCCAGGCTTCCACCTTATCCCAAGTCAGGTGACCCAGCCTAGCCTCAATATCTCTTTTACTGTGGTGAGCATACAGCCTCCTTTAATATACTCACTCACCTAAGGAGGCTTTCTACAACCAACATAAGCCCAGTCCATAACCAGGTTTCTCCTATCTTCTGGTGTCTAGCCTATTGAGAATATCACACAGTATTAGACACTTGATTTTTAACATTCTGTTATGTATAACCTGGAAACCATAAGAAATGTTCAATCTTGGTCTGGACTCCTTGCCTTATAGTAGTGAATTTTAGGCTTCAACATGTTGCAGCCTATTTAGAACATTTTTCCTATATTATAGAGAACATCTGGGCTACAGCCAGATATAATACTATTTAGATAAACCAACAGGGGTCTTAGAGTTGCCCATACCTCTTCACACCATACCCAGACTTCCTATGTCCCCCTCCAGGATTTATCCAGGTGAAGATATCCATACTCTGTAATTGGTTTTCCATATTCAGTGGAATTTATCCTAGATTGAATAGTCCCTGTCCCATCAAAGAATGGACCCTTGCACTCTGCAGTAGTGATTTGTGGCATGTTTTAGGGACACAAATCTCAAAACACAGCATGATCCCACCAGGTACTACTATTCTGTAGCCAACACTGAGAGTTCCCCAACACTTATCATACCTGTACTGGCTAATGGAATAACCCCACTCCTTATGAAAAGTTATCGTGTCCTCCTAAAGTTCGAACCTAGTGAATATTTCCTGTTCCAAATATTGTTTTTCCACATCCCTCCAAACATAGCTCATATTGATGTGGGATTCCCTTTTGTATATCTATGCATCATTATGATCAATACCAGTAAGGCTCTCACTGGTAGCTGCTGGTTTTCTCCTTCAGCAGCTACATGGCATCTCCCTGACTCTGCCTACTTTCTCTCTATATCTCTGTTCAGATTTCCTGCCTGGCTATATTCTACTAATCGATTGCCCAAAGCATCTTCTTGAATAACCAATGGTAATAAAACATATTCATAGCATATAGGATTCCTAGTCCCATCAAATCCTCCTGTGCTGTAGACAACATATACATTCCCACTGAGACAACCCCAACCTCATCAAACCACAGGATCTCTGGCTGACTACATAATATCACAGCATGCCAAGACTGTCCAAATCCTTCTACAATGCCAAGAGAAGTAAGTGCACCTTTCGAGCAGATAATTCTTTTCCTACTCCAGTAGAGTCCAGACCTGATGAAACATCCAGTGAGAACTCTAAAAGAGCTGTTTTCTCACACTTATAGTGACTTTTAGCTGTTTGCTGAGTTCCAAACCCTAGGCTTCATCTTAGTCCTACCATGCTTTGATAGATAGTTCTAAGCTTCTGCTGGCACTTTCCCTCCAACTGGCCTTGTCCTAGCACATTCTTTTGTGCTGTATCCAGCATCTACATTCCCAACAGTAACCATCCTACCTGAATCCATCTGCAGGATGATTCCGATGCCTAAACCACTTCATTATATAACCAGACATCATACAACCACCATGACCGAACTTTAGCCAATTGAGTAACCCACTACACACAAATGAATATTTGATTTTCCACTTGCAGTCTGACTTACAGCTGCCTCATGTGCCTTGCATTTGCAAATTTTAGGCCTGTGAAGGTTTTCAAAGCCTTCAGCCAAGACTAGGTCCAGCAACTCCTTCTTTGGTATAGTCAACAGTTAGGCTCCCCTGAATTTAACACACCTACACCCATGCATGAAATAGTTGCCCTGCTTTCACAACTCCATTTCCAATCCAGACTTTACATATCTTCCCCAAAGACCAAGCCCAGAATATTTCCCCTACCAGATAGCGTTTCCCCATATGCCAACAAACAGATCATAAGTCACTACAAGTGTCCAAGTCTAGTTTTTGCCACTGCTATTCTTGCATGTTGTAGTAATGCTCACAGGATTCAACAGAGTTCCAAATGCGAGGGCCGAATCCCAGCATCTACTCCTGTCCTCCAACCAACATACATTGTCCTACAAGGACCTGCGCTGCTTGAATCTACATATAGTACTCATTTTGCTAACTATCTTACCCGAATCCAAATTCTGTATTCCTGAGTCCTCCGAAATGGTATGGCCTGGTAAGTACTCACTCCCTCACAACCAGATATTTCATATTCTATCTCTATCTGGATCTAGCCTCTTTCCCAAAGTCATTATACAAATTTAGTTTGATCACCAAAGTAGCAATACCTAGGCTTCTATAATTTCGGAAATCCCATATCTTGGCCTTCCACGTGTGCGATTGCCGACATACATGCAGCAGACAAGTTGCTACCTTCACCCACCCACAGTACCCTCTGTGTTACCTGCAGCACCCTACTCCAACACATTCTTATGTTCTCCTCCAGGAACTGGCTTCTTATATATGCCACCAACCAATACTTGTTTTCCATATCCATCTGCATCTAGCTTGAGTTTAACAGCCAGCACCCCTGCATAATCTGGCTGTTTGCCTCTTGATTCAAGGGTCTTCTCGGGAGTATGGTCCCAAATAACTCAGCTCAGACTATTCTCAGGAATCCTCCTTTTCTATCGTGAATATCTAGTCTTTGCTAGCACTTACCCTGCACTAGTACATCCACGGGACACTTTAGGTACAATATAGAGCATTATTCCTTATTCAGATTTTCTATGTCTTCCCACATTTTAACTTGTTTAGTTTAGTTACCCACTCAGTACTTTGTACATAGAGGGCTTGATTTACCCAAGTTGCAACAACCAGTGTCCTGGTCTTCTCCAGCTGCCTCCATAGCAATCTCCGGCATTCTTTGACCCATCAACTTTTTCTGTGCTGTTGACAGCATCTAGATTCCCACAAAGACTATCAATCTCTCATAGAACCAGAGGAGTTGTGGCTGCCCTACATGACCATTCTATCCCCAGACTATCAGAATACTCCTCCATCATCTAGATTTCAGAGCACTGCTCTGCATCCTATCATTGTTTTTCTAATTCAGTGGAGTCCAGACTGGATGGAACATCCAGTGTCATCCCTAGATTTCAATAGTAGTGACTTCTAGCTGTTGGTAGTGTTCCAAATCCTTTGTTCCATCTTAGTCCCACCATGGTCTCTTAGGCTGAATGCAACATATAGTGTCCTGCATGAATCTCCTGAAACAACACTTACACACAGGACACTCTAGGCTACCTATACAACACAACTTAATACCCAGATTACCCAGAATACCCATGTACTCCCCAGAGTCAAGCCTGTAGACTAACACCAAATGTACTCATCATACATGATTTTCTACAACTTGCTGAATTGATCACAGTACTTTAGCCTACATTGACAACCTATAACACATAACAGGTGCCTCTAGGATTCAGTAGGGTGTAAAATCTCACACCCCAGCACAGCCCCTCCATCTATTCATGTGCTATAGTTAACATTTAGTTTTTCTACAATAGTTGTCCTATCTATGGCCACAGGACTAGATGTTCACTATACCATGGCACTCTATACACAAACTTCCCATCCACTCCCCAGAGTCTAGTTACTGAAACTCCAAACACAACCCAATATTTCTGTTTTCATGTCATGGAAAACATAAATCCCATGCTGCATGCAGTTTGGCACAGATGTCTGGACTCCTAGCCTTGCTTTAATGACCCCTGGAATTCAACAAGGTCCCCATTCCTTGGCCCTAGCCTATGCCAAGCATTTTGTCCTTGGCTGTAGCCTATATCTATGCTCCCATAGGGATGTACCCTAGCCCTGTCTACCCACATCTACTTTCAGAAAGCCTTGTGACACATAAAATACACCAATAAATACACAGACTTCCTGTGGTCTCCTCCTGGGTGAGCCTGGTGTTTACATCCCTATCTGACATTTTATTTTCTGGCGTAACTAGAATGGTCGAACATCCAGTGACCATGACTAGTGTGGCTATGAGTTCCTTGTACTTGATGGCTCTAGGCTTCTGCAGACTCTGGTTTCTCCAACTGATCTTGTCCTAGCCTATTCCTTTGTGCTATATCCAACTTCCATACTCTCAACTTGAACCATTCTACCTTCATTCAATCACAAGTGACATTTAAATGATTAAGCCACCTATCTTTGTCCCTAGACATCCCACATGCTCGGCCTCCAGGGTTTAGCCTAGTGAGTAATAACCAACACAAACATGAATACTTGTTTTTCCACATGCAGCCTGACCTACTAGAACCACATTTGCCTTCCATTTGCGAGCTTTAGGCATCTACAGGTTTGAATGTGTGCAGACAAGCTTAGGCCCAGCAACTTCTACTATGCTTTAGTGAACAGCTAGGCTCCCTCTGCACTCAACGTTCTTGCACACATGCCCAGACTGTCCATATCCTCCTACAAAGACTATAGAGGTATGCACCCTTCTGCAGAGATAATTGTTTTCCCAAACTAGTGGAGTCCAGACAATCTAGTGGCATCCCTAGAATAGTGCTTGTTCTCCCTCGCAATGACTTACTTATATCTACCTATCTGTCTATCTATCTATCTATTTTTATTTCGAGAGAAGGCTTCTCTACGTAACTTTGAAGTCTATTTTTGCACTAGCTCTGTAGACCAGGTTGGCTTCACACTCACAGAGATCCTCCTGCCTCTGCCTCCCAAGTGCTATGATTAAAGTCATACACCACCACCACCCATCCTTGTAGTGACTTCTAACTTTTGTCAATGTCCGAAATCCTTTGCTTCATGTTCTTCTTTGCAATAGGTAAGATCTTGGTTCCTGCATGAAGTTCCTGTTACAACACTTAGCCACAGAACACTGTGTGCTGCCTATACAACCCAACTCTGTACTCAGATTCCCCATGACCTCTCCAGAGTCAGGCCTGTTAATTATCCCTAACATACTCATCATAAATGTTTTTGCACATCCTGCTGAATCCATACCAGTACCCCAGCCTAGACAAACAACTTATACTTCAGAGCAGAGGCCTTCAGGCTTCATCATGGTCCCAAATCTCATACACCCCCAATTTCAGTGCTATAAGGAACAATTAGAGTGCCACTAGTACTTGCCCTATCCACAGGCACAGGACTAGATGTTAACTATACTACCCCTCTCTATACACAAACTTTCTGTGTTCTCTTCTAGGGCCTAGTCTATTGGATATTCCACATACATCCCAATATTTCTGTTTTCGTATCCTGTAGCGTGTAAATCATGAGCCTTAGGCAGTGCCACCATAGTAGCCTGAAATCTTTGCCTTGCAGTAATGATCTCTAACTTCATCAAAGTCCTAAATCCTAGTTCCCAGTTTAGTCCCAGTATTTCATCCTTTGCTCTAGCCTACATGGTGTGCTCCTGGGAGGATCATCAGTCGTTGTACCAAACTAAGAATATTGCATACTATATTAATGAACAACCTAGAAAGATATGTCCATGAATGCAATAGTGGTACAAACTTTCTGGGAATAATCAGCTCCTTAAGAGTGAATTTAAGGTCTACTCTTCAGAAAGCAACACATGCCTGCTGCTGTAAGCTTTGTCGAGAACACATGGTTATGGAGATCCAAGGACCCAGTATTGAACCTCATACTATTATTTTGTTAAATGAATGAAGTATCAAGCTTCACTCTACATTCATACCTCGATAACTACAGATTAGTGCAGTTCTCATACCTCATCAGAGACCTCGTGCTGTAGATTATGTTTAAAAAAGACATTCACAACTGGTCATCCTGGAAAAAAATGAGAGTATGTGCAATGGGATATTTGTAGCCCTCTCTTCAAGACTCAGGTACCATTGCAGGGAGCATTTAAAAAGATTTTATGAGTCTGAGGCTGCAGATGCCAAGAGTGAAATTGTGATCTCAAGACATGACAGAGTCATTGCTCTCACAAATACAGAGCCGTCGTGATTGCATGCAAAGGCCTGTGTAAGATGAGGCCAGGTCATATTCCAGTATGCTTGGTGACTAAGCACTCAAATATATGCCAGTATGGTTTCCATCCACATTAACTCTCACACTTCTCTAGAAGCCACCAACTGTCAGGAGTTTGCCAGTTAGACTCTCGAGCCCTCCTACAGTGCATCTTTGACTATGGGGGATGGCTCAGAAGTCTGTACCTCTAACTGACAAACTACTGACAGTTGGTGGCTTCTAGAGAAATGTGACAGTTAATGAAAGGGAATGAAAAACAGGCTCTCATGTACTTGAATACTTACTTAGTTACCAAGAAGTGCAACTGTTTGGGAAATTAGGAGGTGTGACCATGCTGGAATGCATATAGCCTTTGTGGATAATATATGTCACTGAGGGTGGGTTTTGAGGTTTACATTCCCACATCAGGCCTCGTCTCTCTCTCTCTCTACCTACTACTGATGAATCAGTTGGTATGGACTCAACAACAGGCCCAGTGCCGTGTTTGCCTGAATCCTGACATGATGATCATGAATTAATTTCCTAAAATTATAGGCAAGCATCCAATTAACTAGTGATAAAGAGATCCAGAGACCCTTTCAAGTCTCTTGCATCTTGAAGTCCTGAACTGAGATTAGAGTTTAGCTAGAGGGACAGGGTATTGACATATAAGCAGTTGTGGTCAGGAGGTGGCATCTACCCTCCCTTAGCTCACCCATCATTGTCTAATTGTTAGTCTTATCTGGCAAGGTGGTTTGATAGTAGGAATTGTGTGAAATCTCTTTAAGGAGACAAGGTTTTCCTTTGGGTAGAGAACATTGCTTTACATGGCATGAGATTTCTGTAGAAATACTCATTACGTTGAAGTCAATGATTTGACTGTTCTGATAGATCAAGCTACACAATTGTCTCATTAGTATATCCTCATTTCTGCTAGGCCTGTTATGTAAGCAGCCCATTCTAAAAGCCCTATTAAAACACAAATTTTTTATAAAGGATAACCAAGGGTAAACCTGTCACTTCAAATTACCATTCCTTTCACTGAGATGTGATCAGTAGATTTGAGTTTGCTGGGTGATTATTGCTCCTGGGGAGATTTCCTTACTTACATTGGATGGTGAGGTATAAAACCAACATTCAAAAAAAGTTGCCAAACAGGAAACATAACAGCTATTTGTGGGGATAACTGTCACTCACACACTTCACCTCAGATAGGTTGAGACATTCATACTGTGAAGTTTTGCCCGGATCTTGCAAAATACATGGATGGTGGAGCACAGTCTTCTTCATCCGTATCTATGAGATTAGATAAATGTAGCAATTTGGATTCAATGCTCCATAATTACCTCTATGAGTCTTACAGTGCATGTGTGGTATGACCCTCAAATCTGTGGGAACCAAAGTCCCTTCTTTGTCATATGCTAACCCAAATTTTCTTCTTTTTATATATCAAACCATATTCCTTTTCTGGCCTCTATCCCTATAGTATACAAAATGTCAGATTTTCCATCTTCAACACCAAAGAGTCTTCTGTGTCATATACCCACCTAAATCAATTTTCTAGGCCTCAACTTGAAATTTGAGTTCAAGGTGTGGTTCACACAATACACGCAATCAAATCCATCTTTATCGTAAATTCATGAAAATTGTTTATCTGCCATCAAACTTTGTAAAACCATAATCTCTCTCATATCATATACCAACCCAATCTCTCTCTCTCTCTCTCTCTCTCTCTCTCTCTCTCTCTCTCCCCACTGTTGCTGCCTTCATCCTTATGAGACCACATCCCTCCTTTGTCATCTGCCTATCCACACTACCTCTCTTGCCATATAGCCAATATTTCTTCCCTAAAACCTTATCAGACACAAATCTCTCCCTTTCATTCAACCAAGTGAACTCCCTCTCTCGCCATGTACCCACTATTTCTGGACCCATCCTTCCAAGACACTCATTCCTCCTTAGCCATACACCAAACCTAATACTCTCTCTTATAATGTTTCCACCATTTCTTCCCCCAAACGTTGTGATGGCCCAATCTGCCCCATGTCATGTACTCACCCAAACTCCCTCGCTAGCCATATATCCACCATGTCTGCCCCCATCCTGCTGTGACCCAATCCTTCTCTTGCCATATGCCCACTGAAAATTCTTCTATTTTCATGTAACCACACAATTTCCTGTCTTGTGATGTAACCACCATTTCTTCCCCGAAACATGTCAGACCCAAATATATCCATGTTTATAAGCCCAACAAAACCCCCTCTCTTGACATATACCCACCTAAACTCTGTTTCATGAAATATACCAATTATTTCTGCCACAAACCTTAAGAGACCCAAACACCCCCTGGTCATACAGCTACCCAAAGCCCTCTCTGGGCATATACCCCTCATTTTGCCACCAGCTTTGTGAGACCCTAATCTCTCCATTGTCGTATGCCCATCCAAGGTATTTCTCTTGCTACATACTCACCATTGCTGCCCCTAACGTGTATAAGACCCAAATCCCTCCCTTTCATTTACCCAGCATACTCCCTCTGTTGCTATATATCCACCATTTCTGACCCCATCTTTCTGAGACCCTAATCCCACCCTTCATATAATAACCCAAACTCCTCTCTTAACAGATACTCATGATTACTGCCACCTGAGTATTTGAGAATCAAATCCTTCCCTTGTCATGTACCCACCCAAATGTCTCTTATCATTTACCCTTCATTACACTCTCTAAAGTATATGAGATCCAACTCCCTTCCCTGGTATTACCCACCCATATTCCCACTCTTTCCAAGCTCTCACAATTACTGCCCCAAAATTTTGGAGACACAAATCCCTCCCTTGTCTTCTACCCACACAAAATCCCCCTCTTCAAGGCACCCACCATTGATGCCCAAACTTTTGGAGACCAAAATCCCTCCCTTTTTTCCTACCCACCCAAACTCCCTCTCTTCCATGCACCCAAAATTGTTGCCCATACCTTTGGAGACCCAAATCCCTCCCGTGTTTTCTACCCACCCAAACTCACTCTCTTTCCATGCACTCACCATTACTGCTCCAAACATATGGAAACCCAAATCCCTCCCTTGTCTTCTTCCCACCCAAACTCCCCCTCTTCCATGCACCAACCATTGTTTCCCAAACCTTTGGAGACCCAAATCCCAACCTTGTCTTCTTCCCACCCGAACTCCCCCTCTTCCATGCACCCACCATTTTTGCCCAAAACTTAGGAGACCCAAATCCCACCCTTGTCTTCTTCCAACCCAAACATCCCCACTTTCATGCACCCACCATTGATGCCCAAACCTTTGGAGACCCAAATTCCTCCCTTGTCTTCTACCCAATCATGCTCCCTTCCTTTTCATGCACTCACCATTACTGCCCCAAAATCCCCCTCATCCTGGCACACACCAATGGTGCCCAAACGTTTGGAGACAAAAATCCCTCCTTTGTCTTCTTCCCACCCAAACTCCCCCTCTTCCATGCACCCTTCATTGATGCCCAAACCTTTAAAAACACAAATCCCTCCCTTGTCTCCTACACACCCAAACTCCCTTTCTTCCATGCACCCACAAGTGATGCCCAAACCTTTGGAGACACAAATCCCTCCCTTGTCTTCTACCAACCCAAGTTCCCTTTCTTTTCATGCACTCACCATTACTGCCCAAATCCTTTGGAGACACAAATCCCTTCCTTGTCTTCTATCCACCCTAACTCCCCCTCTTCCAGGCACCCACCATTGATGACCAATTCTTTGGAGACCCAAATCCCTCCCTTGTCATCTTCCCACCCAAACTCCCTTTCTTTTCATGCCCTCACCATTACTGCCCCAAAACTTTGGAGACCCAAATCCCTCCCTTGTCTTCTTCCCACCCAAACTCCCCGTCTTCCATGCACCCACCATTGATGCCCAAACCTTTGGAGACACAAATCCCTCCCTTGTCTCCTACCCACCAAAACTCCCTCTCTTTCCATGCTCTCACCGTTAAAGCCACAAAATTTTGGAGACCCTAATCCCTCCCTTGTCTTCTTCCCACACAAACTCGCCTCTTTTATGCACCCACAATTAATGCCCAAACCTCTGTAGACCCAAATCCCTCCCTTGTCTTCTACCAACCCAAACTCCCCCTCTTTCCATGAACCCACTATGACTGTCCCAAACCTAGTGAAGAACAAATCTCTCCATTGCCATTCACCCACCCATCTTCCCTCTCTTCTCCTATAACCATCATTTTTCCTTCCCTTTCCTGGTTTCACCTTTAGTCACTGTAAAAGACACATAGCTTTTCAACTAAATTGAATTTATTTTCAATTTAAGAAATTTATACCAATGCAATTTTCTTTGTCATATTTGGGCATTCCCCGTCTTCTTGATAGCCATCTTATTGGCTCTCCCCCTCATCGGCTGCTGCGACCACGCTTGCTTCTCCAGTAGTGTGCACCTCGGCTTCCTTTTCAGGCTCCTCCTCCTTAGGTTCAGGCATTGCAGTAACAGCTTTCACTTTGATTTTCTTCCGTTCGAGGGCAGCTGCCTCTTCGGCCTCCCTCTTTCTCTTGTTCCTCTTCTTTGAGGAGTGCTTCCGGTGTTTGCTTTTCTTGTGTGCCTGGAATGGCAAGAGGTGAACACAAGAATTAGTTAATAGAGGGAGAAGTCAGGAGAGGCATGTGAAGGACACTTTGTCGGAAGAGGTGAGAATTGATAAGGGATTTATGCCAGGAAGGAGAGAGGTAGTGACTTTAGGTAAGAGTAAATGAGTAGAGGAGGGAGCTCCAGTAGGGTTCGTCAACTCACCTTTCCGCACGACATGTAAGGTGGATACTGCTTTAGAGCTGCCTTTGTCTTCACCATAAGGACTGGCCCGTTCGCTGCCATTGGAACATCACTACTGGATGTTGGGAGATCCATGTCGGACAGTGATTCCTTAGGTTCCTTTGCTAGACTCTCCATCACCAAGTCGCGTGAGCGCGTGTTGTTTCTCCCTCGAGGGGCTGTGAACAACTGGCAGAGTAGGGAAGGCCACACCCTCAGACCTGAGTCATCATCAAGGTCTCGACCAATAGTAGGTGAGCTTGTGCTCTGACATCACAAAGTCTGGTTCTGACCCACAAGAATGCCTGGGGAAGGAAGGAACAAATAGTGGACTGTACCACTCCTGACACTTTGATGATAGGGGGAAGATATTGAGAAGGCAAAGGGAGTTTGGGTTTAGATGGAGACTTTGTTTAATAACTCTAAGGCAAATTTTCCACCTCAAACTTTTTTACATATCTACCTTTGTTGTGGTAGAACACATGACAGATCATTTGCTTCTCCAAATTCTTCAACAATACTATCCCTGTCAATGGTTTAGTCCAAAATGTCCACCTCAATCTTTGGCTAGTATCTTGAATGTCTTCCCTAAAATCATTCCCAAATAACATTCCTACTCCATGACTTAGCCTGTTGACCGTACACACACACACTCACACACACACATACACACACACACACACACACACAAACACACACACACGAATACTTGCATCTCCACATTCCTCTGTACCTAATGAATATACGCAAACCAGTGTCCATATCTTCTCTGGCTGTGTAGCAACAAATCATGGCCTCCAGGCTTCCACCTTATCCCAAGTCATCTGACCCAGCCTAGCCTCAATATCTCTTTTACTGTGGTGAGCATACAGCCTCCTTTAATATACTCACTCACCTAAGGAGGCTTTCTACAACCAACCTAAGCCCAGTCCATAACCAGGGTTCTCCTATCTTCCGGCTGTCTAGCCTATTGAGAATATCACACAGTATTAGACACTTGATTTTTAACATTCTGTTATGTATAACCTGGAAACCATAAGAAATGTTCAATCTTGGTCTGGACTCCTTGCCTTATAGTAGTGAATTTTAGGCTTCAACATGTTGCAGCCTATTTAGAACATTTTCCCTATATTATAGAGAACATCTGGGCTACAGCCAGATATAATCCTATTTAGATAAACCAACAGGGGTCTTAGAGTTGCCCATACCTCTTCACACCATACCCAGACTTCCTATGTCCCCCTCCAGGATTTATCCAGGTGAAGATATCCATACTCTGTAATTGGTTTTCCATATTCAGTGGAATTTATCCTAGATTGAATAGTCCCTGTCCCATCAAAGAATGGACCCTTGCACTCTGCAGTAGTGATTTTGGCATGTTTTAGGGACACAAATCTCAAAACACAGCATGATCCCACCAGCTACTACTATTCTGTAGCCAACACTGGGAGTTCCCCAACACTTATCATACCTGTACTGGCTAATGGAATAACCCCACTCCTTATGAAAAGTTATCGTGTCCTCCTAAAGTTCGAACCTAGTGAATATTTCCTGTTCCAAATACTGTTTTTCCACATCCCTCCAAACATAGCTCATATTGATGTGGGATTCCCTTTTGTATATCTATGTATCATTATGATCCATACCAGTAAGGCTCTCACTGGTAGCTGCTGGTTTTCTCCTTCAGCAGCTACATGGCATCTCCCTGACTCTGCCTACTTTCTCTCTATATCTCTGTTCAGATTTCCTGCCTGGCTATATTCTACTAATTGATTGCCCAAAGCATCTTCTTGAATAACCAATGGTAATAAAACATATTCATAGCATATAGGATTCCTAGTCCCATCAAATCCTCCTGTGCTGTAGACAACATATACATTCCCACTGAGACAACCCCAACCTCATCAAACCACAGGATCTCTGGCTGACTACATAATATCACAGCATGCCAAGACTGTCCAAATCCTTCTACAATGCCAAGAGAAGTAAGTGCACCTTTCAAGCAGATAATTCTTTTCCTACTCCAGTAGAGTCCAGACCTGATGAAACATCCAGTGAGAACTCTAAAAGAGCTGTTTTCTCACACTTATAGTGACTTTTAGCTGTTTGCTGAGTTCCAAACCCTAGGCTCCATCTTAGTCCTACCGTGCTTTGATAGATAGTTCTAAGCTTCTGCTGGCACTTTCCCTCCAACTGGCCTTGTCCTAGCACATTCTTTTGTGCTGTATCCAGCATCTACATTCCCAACAGTAACCATCCTACCTGAATCCATCTGCAGGATGATTCCGATGCCTAAACCACTTCATTATATAACCAGACATCCCACAACCACCAGGACCCAACTTTAGCCAATTGAGTAACCCACTACACACAAGTGAATATTTGATTTTCCACTTGCTGTCTGACTTACAGCTGCCTCATGTGCCTTGCATTTGCAAATTTTAGGCCTGTGAAGGTTTTCAAAGCCTTCAGCCAAGACTAGGTCCAGCAACTCCTTCTTTGGTATAGTCAACAGTTAGGCTCCCCTGAATTTAACACACCTACACCCATGCATGAAATAGTTGCCCTGCTTTCACAACTCCATTTCCAATCCAGACTTTCCATATCTTCCCCAAAGACCAAGCCCAGAATATTTCCCCTACCAGATAGCGTTTCCCCATATGCCAACAAACAGATCATAAGTCACTACAAGTGTCCAAGTCTAGTTTTTGCCACTGATATTCTTGCATGTTGTAGTAATGCTCACAGGATTCAACAGAGTTCCAAATGTGAGGGCCGAATCCCAGCATCTACTCCTGTCCTCCAACCAACATACATTGTCCTACAAGGACCTGCGCTGCTTGAATCTACATATAGTACTCATTTTGCTAACTATCTTACCCGAATCCAAATTCTGTATTCCTGAGTCCTCCACCATGTTATGGCCTGGTAAGTACTCACTCCCTCACAACCAGATATTTCATATTCTATCTCTATCTGGATCTAGCCTCTTTCCCAAAGTCATTATACAAATTTAGTTTGATCACCTAAGTAGCAATATCTAGGCTTCTATAATTTCGGAAATCCCATGTCTTGGCCTTCCACGTGTGCGATTGCCGACATACATGCAGCAGACACGTTGCTACCTTCACCCACCCACAGTACCCTCTGTGTTACCTGCAGCACCCTACTCTACCACATTCCTAATGTTCTCCTCCAGGAACTGGCTTCTTATATAAGCCACCAACCAATACTTGTTTTCCATATCCATCTGCATCTAGCTTGAGTTTAACAGCCAGCACCCCTGCATAATCTGGCTGTTTGCCTCTTGATTCAAGTTTCTTCTAGGGAGTATGCTCCCAAATAACTCAGCTCAGACTATTCTCAGGAATCCTCCTTTTCTGTCGTGAACATCTAGTCTTTGCTAGCACTTACCCTGCACTAATACATCCATGGGACACTTTAGGTACAGTATAGAGCATTATTCCTTATTCAGATTTTCTATGTCTTCCCAGGTTTTAACTTGTTTAGTTTAGTTACCCACTCAGTACTTTGTACATAGAGGGTTTGATCTACCCAAGTTGCAACAGCTATTGTCCTGTTCTTTTCCAGCTGCCTCTATAGCAATCTCCGGCATTCTTAGACCCATCAACTTTTTCTGTGCTGTTGACAGCATCTAGATTCCCACAAAGACTATCAGTCTCTCATAGAACCAGAGGAGTTGTGGCTGCCCTACATGACCATTCTATCCCCAGACTATCAGAATACTCCTCCATCGTCTAGATTTCAGAGCACTGCTCTGCAGCCTATCATCGTTTTTCTAATCCAGTGGAGTCCAGACTGGATGGAACATCCAGTGTCATCCCTAGATTTCAATAGTAGTGACTTCTAGCTGTTGGTAGGGTTCCAAATCCTTTGTTCCATCTTAGTCCCACCATGGTCTCTTAGGCTGAATGCAACATATAGTGTCCTGCATGAATCTCCTGAAACAACACTTACACACAGGACACTCTAGGCTACCTATACAACACAACTTAATACCCAGATTTCCCAGAATACCCATGTACTCCCCAGAGTCAAGCCTGTAGACTAACACCAAATGTACTCATCATACATGATTTTCTACAACTTGCTGAATTGATCACAGTACTCTAGCCTACATAGACAAACTATAACACATAACAGGTGCCTCTAGGATTCAGTAGGGTGTAAAATCTCACACCCCAGCACAGCCCTCCATCTATTCATGTGCTATAGTTAACATTTAGTATTTCTACAATAGTTGTCCTATCTATGGCCACAGGACTAGATGTTCACTATACCATGGCACTCTATACACAAACTTCCCATCCACTCCCCAGAGTCTAGTTACTGAAACTCCGAACACAACCCAATATTTCTGTTTTCATGTCATGCATAACATAAATCCCATGCTGCATGCAGTTTGTCACAGATGTCTGGACTCCTAGCCTTGCTGTAATGACCCCTAGAATTCAACAAGGTCCCCATTCCTTGGCCCTAGCCTATGCCAAGCATTTTGTCCTTGGCTGTAGCCTACATCTATGCTCCCATAGGGATGTACCCTAGCCCTGTCTACCCACATCTACTTTCAGAAAGCCTTGTGACACATAAAATACACCAATAAATACACAGACTTCCTGTGGTCTCCTCCTGGGTGAGCCTGGTGTTTACATCCCTATCTGACATTTTATTTTCTGGCGTAACTAGAATGGTCGAACATCCAGTGACCATGACTAGTGTTTCTATGAGTTCCTTGTACTTGATGGCTCTAGGCTTCTGCAGACTCTGGTTCCTCCAACTGACCTTGTCCTAGCCTATTCCTTTGTGCTATATCCAACTTCCATACTCTCAACTTGAACCATTCTACCTTCATTCAATCACAAGTGACATTTAAATGATTAAGCCACCTATCTTTGTCCCTAGACATCCCACATGCTCGGCCTCCAGGGTTTAGCCTAGTGAGTAATAACCAACACAAACATGAATACTTGATTTTCCACATGCAGCCTGACCTACTAGAAACACACTTGCCTTCGATTTGTGAGCTTTAGGCATCTACAGGATTGAATGTGTGCAGACAAGCTTAGGCCCTACAACTTCTACTATGCTTTAGTGAACAGCTAGGCACCCTCTGCACTCAACGTTCTTGCACACATGCCCAGACTGTCCATATCCTCCTATAAAGTCGATAGAGGTATGCACCCTTCTGCAAAGATAATTGTTTTCCCAAACTAGTGGAGTCCATACCATCTAGTGGCATCCCTAGAATAGTGCTTGTTCTCACTCACAATGACTTAATTATATCTACCTATCTGTCTATTTATCTATCTATTTTTAATCTGAGGGAAGGCTTCTCTATGTAACTTTGAAGTCTAATTTTGCACTAGCTCTGTAGACCAGGTTGTCTTCACACTTACAGAGATCCTCCTGCCTCTGCCTCCCAAGTGCTATGATTAAAGTCATGCACCACCACCACCCATCCTTGTAGTGACTTCTAACTTTTGTCAATGTCCGAAATCCTTTGCTTCAGACTAGTACTACCATGTTCTTCTTTGCTATAGGTAAGATCTTGGTTCCTGCATGAAGTTCCTGTTACAACACTTAGCCACAGAACACTGTGTGCTGCCTATACAACCCAACTCTGTACTCAGATTCCCCATGACCTCTCCAGAGTCAGGCCTGTTAACTATCCCTAACATACTCATCATAAATGTTTTTGCACATCCTGCTGAATCTATACCAGTACCCCAGCCTAGACAAACAACTTATACTTCAGAGCAGAGGCCTTCAGGCTTCATCATGGTCCCAAATCTCATACACCCCCAATTTCAGTGCTATAAGGAACAATTAGAGTGCCACAAGTACTTGCCCTATCCACAGGCACAGGACTAGATGTTGACTATACTACCCCTCTCTATACACAAACTTTCTGTGTTCTCTTCCAGGGCCTAGTCTATTGGATATTCCACATACATCCCAATATTTCTGTTTTCATATCCTGTAGCGTGTAAATCATGAGCCTTAGGCAGTGCCACCATAGTAGCCTGAAATCTTTGCCTTGCAGTAATGATCTCTAACTTCAACAAAGTCCTAAATCCTAGTTCCCAGTTTAGTCCCAGTATTTCATCCTTTGCTCTAGCCTACATGGTGTGCTCCTGGGAGGATCATCAGTTATCGTACCAAACTAAGAATATTGCATACTATATTAATGAACAACCTAGAAAGATATGTCCATGAATGCAATAGTGGTACAAACTTTCTGGGAATAATCAGCTCCTAAAGAGTGAATTTAAGGTCTACTCTACAGAAAGCAACACATGCCTGCTGCTGTAAGCTTTGTCGAGAACATATGGTTATGGAGTTCCAAGGCCCCAGTATTGAACCTCATACTATTATTTTGTTAAATGAATGAAGTATCAAGCTTCACTCTACATTCATACCTCGATAACTACAGATTAGTGCAGTTCTCAGACCTCCTCAGAGACCTTGGTGCAGTAGATTATGTTTAAAAAAGACATTCACAACTGGTCATCCTGGAAAAAAAAATGAGAGTATGTGCAATGGGATATTTGTAGCCCTCTCTTCAAGACTCAGGTACCATTGCAGGGAGCATTTAAAGAGATTTTATGAGTCTGAGGCTGCAGATGCCAAGAGTGAAATTGTGATCTCAAGACATGACAGAGTCATTGCTCTCACAAATACAGAGCCGTCGTGATTGCATGCAAAGGCCTGTGTAAGATGAGGCCAGGTCATATTCCAGTATGCTTGGTGACTAAGCACTCAAATATATGCCAGTATGGTTTCCATCCACATTAACTCTCACACTTCTCTAGAAGCCACCAACTGTCAGGAGTTTGCCAGTTAGACTCTGGAGCCCTCCTACAGTGCATCTTTGACTATGGGGGATGGCTCAGAAGTCTGTACCTCTAAGTGACAAACTACTGACAGTTGGTGGCTTCTAGAGAAATGTGACAGTTAATGAAAGGGAATGAAAAACAGGCTCTCATGTACTTGAATACTTACTTAGTTACCAAGAAGTGCAACTGTTTGGGAAATTAGGAGGTGTGACCATGCTGGAATGCATATAGGCTTTGTGGATAATATATGTCACTGAGGGTGGGTTTTGAGGTTTACATTCCCACATCAGGCCTCGTCTCTCTCTCTCTCTACCTACTACTGATGAATCAGTTGGTATGGACTCAACAACAGGCCCAGTGCCGTGTTTGCCTGAATCCTGACATGAGGATCATGAATTAATTTCCTAAAATTATAGGTAAGCATCCAATTAACTAGTGATAAAGAGATCCAGAGACCCTTTCAAGTCTCTTGCATCTTGAAGTCCTGAACTGAGATTAGAGTTTAGCTAGAGGGACAGGGTATTGACATATAAGCAGTTGTGGTCAGGAGGTGGCATCTACCCTCCCTTAGCTCACCCATCATGGTCTAATTGTTAGTCTTATCTGGCAAGGTGGTTTGATAGTAGTAATTGTGTGAAATCTCTTTAAGGAAACAAGGTTTTCCTTTGGGTAGAGAACATTGCTTTACATGGCATGAAATTTCTGTAGAAATACTCATTACGTTGACGTCAATGATTTGACTGTTCTGATAGATCAAGCTACACAATTGTCTCATTAGTATATCCTCATTTCTGCTAGGCCTGTTATGTAAGCAGCCCATTCTAAAAGCCCTATTAAAACACAAATTTTTTATAAAGGATAACCAAGGGTAAACCTGTCACTTCAAATTACCATTCCTTTCACTGAGATGTGATCAGTAGATTTGAGTTTGCTGGGTGATTATTGCTCCTGGGGAGATTTCCTTACTTACATTGGATGGTGAGGTATAAAACCAACATTCAAAAAAAGTTGCCAAACAGGAAACATAACAGCTATTTGTGGGGATAACTGTCACTCACACACTTCACCTCAGATAGGTTGAGACATTCATACTGTGAAGTTTTGCCCGGATCTTGCAAAATACATGGATGGTGGAGCACAGTCTTCTTCATCCGTATCTATGAGATTAGATAAATGTAGCAATTTGGATTCAATGCTCCATAATTACCTCTATGAGTCTTACAGTGCATGTGTGGTATGACCCTCAAATCTGTGGGAACCAAAGTCCCTTCTTTGTCATATGCTAACCCAAATTTTCTTCTTTTTATATATCAAACCATATTCCTTTTCTGGCCTCTATCCCTATAGTATACAAAATGTCAGATTTTCCATCTTCAACACCAAAGAGTCTTCTGTGTCATATACCCACCTAAATCAATTTTCTAGGCCTCAACTTGAAATTTGAGTTCAAGGTGTGGTTCATACAATACACGCAATCAAATCCATCTTTATCGTAAATTCATGAAAATTGTTTATCTGCCATCAAACTTTGTAAAACCATAATCTCTCTCATATCATATACCAACCCAATCTCTCTCTCTCTCTCTCTCTCTCTCTCTCTCTCTCTCTCTCTCTCTCCCCACTGTTGCTGCCTTCATCCTTATGAGACCACATCCCTCCTTTGTCATCTGCCTATCCACACTACCTCTCTTGCCATATAGCCAATATTTCTTCCCTAAAACCTTATCAGACACAAATCTCTCCCTTTCATTCAACCAAGTGAACTCCCTCTCTCGCCATGTACCCACTATTTCTGGACCCATCCTTCCAAGACACTCATTCCTCCTTAGCCATACACCAAACCTAATACTCTCTCTTATAATGTTTCCACCATTTCTTCCCCCAAACGTTGTGATGGCCCAATCTGCCCCATGTCATGTACTCACCCAAACTCCCTCGCTAGCCATATATCCACCATGTCTGCCCCCATCCTGCTGTGACCCAAATCCTTCTCTTGCCATATGCCCACTGAAAATTCTTCTATTTTCATATAACCACACAATTTCCTGTCTTGTGATGTAACCACCATTTCTTCCCCTAAACATGTCAGACCCAAATATATCCATGTTTATAAGCCCAACAAAACCCCCTCTCTTGACATATACCCACCCAAACTCTGTTTCATGAAATATACCAATTATTTCTGCCCCAAACCTTACGAGACCCAAACACCCCCTGGTCATTCAGCTACCCAAACTCCTCTCTGGGCATATACCCATTATTTTACCACCAGCTTTGTGAGACCCTAATCTCTCCATTGTCGTATGCCCATCCAAAGTATTTCTCCTGCTACATACTCACCATTGCTGCCCCTAAAGTGTATAAGACCCAAATCCCTCCCTTGTCATTTACCCAGCATACTCCCTCTGTTGCTATATATGCACCATTTCTGACCCCATCTTTCTGAGACCCTAATCCCACCCTTCATATAATAACCCAAACTCCTCTCTTAACAGATACTCATGATTTCTGCCACCTGAGTATTTTGAGAATCAAATCCTTCCCTTGTCAAGTACCCACCCAAATGTCTCTTATCATTTACCCTTCATTACACTCTCCAAAGTATATGAGATCCAACTCCCTTCCCTGGCATTACCCACCCATATTCCCACTCTTTCCAAGCTCTCACCATTACTGCCCCAAAATTTTGGAGACACAAATCCCTCCCTTGTCTTCTACCCACACAAAATCCCCCTCTTCAAGGCACCCACCATTGATGCCCAAACTTTTGGAGACACAAATCCCTCCCTTTTTTCCTACCCACCCAAACTCCCTCTCTTCCATGCACCCACAATTGATGCCCAAACCTTTGGAGACCCAAATCCCTCCCTTGTCTTCTACCCATCCAAACTCCCTCTCTTTCCATGCACTCACCATTACTGCTCCAAACATATGGAAACACAAATCCCTCCCTTGTCTTCTTCCCACCCGAACTCCCCCTCTTCCATGCAGCCACCATTGTTGCCCAAACCTTTGGAGACCCAAATCCCACCCTTGTCTTCTTCCAACCCAAACATCCCCACTTTCATGCACCCACCATTGATGCCCAATCCTTTGGAGACCCAAATCCCTCCCTTGTCTTCTACCCACCCATGCCCCCTTTATTTTCATGCACTCACCATTACTGCCCCAAAATCCCCCTCATCCAGGCACCAACCAATGATGCCCAAACGTTTGGAGACAAAAATCCCTCCCTTGTCTTCTTCCCACCCAAACTCCCCCTCTTCCATGCACCCATCATTGATGCCCAAACCTTTAAAAACACAAATCCCTCCCTTGTCTCCTACACACCCAAACTCCCTTTCTTCCATGCACCCACAAGTGATGCCCAATCCTTTGGAGACACAAATCCCTCCCTTGTCTTCTACCAACCCAAGTTCCCTTTCTTTTCATGCACTCACCATTACTGCCCAAATCCTTTGGAGATACAAATCCCTCCCTTGTCTCCTACCCACCAAAACTCCCTCTCTTTCCATGCTCTCACCGTTAAAGCCACAAAATTTTGGAGACCCTAATCCCTCCCTTGTCTTCTTCCCACACAAACTCGCCTCTTTTATGCACCCAAAATTAATGCCCAAATCTTTGTAGACCCAAATCCCTCCCTTGTCTTCTACCAACCCAAACTCCCCCTCTTTCCATGAACCCACTATGACTGTCCCAAACCTAGTGAAGAACAAATCTCTCCATTGCCATTCACCCACCCATCTTCCCTCTCTTCTCCTATAACCATCATTTTTCCTTCCCTTTCCTGGTTTCGCCTTTAGTCACTGTAAAAGACACATAGCTTTTCAACTAAATTGAATTTATTTTCAATTTAAGAAATTTATACCAATGCAATTTTCTTTGTCATATTTGGGCATTCCCCGTCTTCATGATAGCCATCTTATTGGCTCTCCCCCTCATCGGCTACTACGATCACGCTTGCTTCTCCAGTAGTGTGCACCTCGGCTTCCTTTTCAGGCTCCTCCTCCTTAGGTTCAGGCATTGCAGTAACAGCTTTCACTTTGATTTTCTTCCGTTCGAGGGCAGCTGCCTCTTCGGCCTCCCTCTTTCTCTTGTTCCTCTTCTTTGAGGAGTGATTCCGGTGTTTGCTTTTCTTGTGTGCCTGGAATGGCAAGAGGTGAACACAAGAATTAGTTAATAGAGAGAGAAGTCAGGAGAGGCATGTGAAGGACACTTTGTCAGAAGAGGTGAGAATTGATAAGGGATTTATGCCAGGAAGGAGAGAGGTAGTGACTTTAGGTAAGAGTAAATGAGTAGAGGAGGGAGCTCCAGTAGGGTTCGTCAACTCACCTTTCCGCACGACATGTAAGGTGGATACTGCTTTAGAGCTGCCTTTGTCTTCACCATAAGGACTGGCCCGTTCGCTGCCATCGGAACATCACTACTGGATGTTGGGAGGTCCATGTCGGACAGTGATTCCTTAGGTTCCTTTGCTAGACTCTCCATCACCAAGTCGCGTGAGCTCCTGTTGTTTCTCCCTCGAGGGGCTGTGAACAACTGGCAGAGTAGGGAAGGCCACACCCTCAGACCTGAGTCATCATCAAGGTCTCGACCAATAGTAGGTGAGCTTGTGCTCTGACATCACAAAGCCTGGTTCTGACCCACAAGAATGCCTGGGGAAGGAAGGAACAAATAGTGGACTGTACCACTCCTGACACTTTGATGATAGGGGGAAGATATTGAGAAGGCAAAGAGAGTTTGGGTTTAGATGGAGACTTTGTTTAATAACTCTAAGGCAAATTTTCCACCTCAACCTTTTTTACATATCTACCTTTGTTGTGGTAGAACACATGACAGATCATTTGCTTCTCCAAATTCTTCAACAATACTATCCCTGTCAATGGTTTAGTCCAAAATGTCCGCCTCAATCTTTGGCTAGTATCTTGAATGTCTTCCCTAAAATCATTCCCAAACAACATTCCTACTCCATGGCTTAGCCTGTTGACCGTACACACACACACACTCACACACACATACACACACACACACACACACACACACGAATACTTGCATCTCCACATTCCTCTGTACCTAATGAATATACGCAAACCAGTGTCCATATCTTGTCTGGCTGTGTAGCAACAAATCATGGCCTCCAGGCTTCCACCTTATCCCAAGTCAGGTGACCCAGCCTAGCCTCAATATCTCTTTTACTGTGGTGAGCATACAGCCTCCTTTAATATACTCACTCACCTAAGGAGGCTTTCTACAACCAACATAAGCCCAGTCCATAACCAGGGTTCTCCTATCTTCTGGTGTCTAGCCTATTGAGAATATCACACAGTATTAGACACTTGATTTTTAACATTCTGTTATGTATAACCTGGAAACCATAAGAAATGTTCAATCTTGGTCTGGACTCCTTGCCTTATAGTAGTGAATTTTAGGCTTCAACATGTTGCAGCCTATTTAGAACATTTTTCCTATATTATAGAGAACATCTGGGCTACAGCCAGATATAATCCTATTTAGATAAACCAACAGGGGTCTTAGAGTTGCCCATACCTCTTCACACCATACCCAGACTTCCTATGTCCCCCTCCAGGATTTATCCAGGTGAAGATATCCATACTCTGTAATTGGTTTTCCATATTCAGTGGAATTTATCCTACATTGAATAGTCCCTGTCCCATCAAAGAATGGACCCTTGCACTCTGCAGTAGTGATTTGTGGCATGTTTTAGGGACACAAATCTCAAAACACAGCATGATCCCACCAGCTACTTCTATTCTGTAGCCAAAACTGAGAGTTCCCCAACACTTATCATACCTGTACTGGCTAATGGAATAACCCCACTCCTTATGAAAAGTTATCGTGTCCTCCTAAAGTTCGAACCTAGTGAATATTTCCTGTTCCAAATACTGTTTTTCCACATCCCTCCAAACATAGCTCATATTGATGTGGGATTCCCTTTTGTATATCTATGTATCATTATGATCCATACCAGTAAGGCTCTCACTGGTAGCTGCTGGTTTTCTCCTTCAGCAGCTACATGGCATCTCCCTGACACTGCCTACTTTCTCTCTATATCTCTGTTCAGATTTCCTGCCTGGCTATATTCTACTAATCGATTGCCCAAAGCATCTTCTTGAATAACCAATGGTAATAAAACATATTCATAGCATAGAGGATTCCTAGTCCCATCAAATCCTCCTGTGCTGTAGACAACATATACATTCCCACTGAGACAACCCCAACCTCATCAAACCACAGGATCTCTGGCTGACTACATAATATCACAGCATGCCAAGACTGTCCAAATCCTTCTACAATGCCAAGAGAAGTAAGTGCACCTTTCGAGCAGATAATTCTTTTCCTACTCCAGTAGAGTCCAGACCTGATGAAACATCCAGTGAGAACTCTAAAAGAGCTGTTTTCTCACACTTACAGTGACTTTTAGCTGTTTGCTGAGTTCCAAACCCTAGGCTCCATCTTAGTCCTACCGTGCTTTGATAGATAGTTCTAAGCTTCTGCTGGCACTTTCCCTCCAACTGGCCTTGTCCTAGCACATTCTTTTGTGCTGTATCCAGCATCTACATTCCCAACAGTAACCATCCTACCTGAATCCATCTGCAGGATGATTCCGATGCCTAAACCACTTCATTATATAACCAGACATCCCACAACCACCAGGACCCAACTTTAGCCAATTGAGTAACCCACTACACACAAGTGAATATTTGATTTTCCACATGCTGTCTGACTTACAGCTGCCTCATGTGCCTTGCATTTGCAAATTTTAGGCCTGTGAAGGTTTTCAAAGCCTTCAGCCAAGACTAGGTCCAGCAACTCCTTCTTTGGTATAGTCAACAGTTAGGCTCCCCTGAATTTAACACACCTACACCCATGCATGAAATAGTTGCCCTGCTTTCACAACTCCATTTCCAATCCAGACTTTCCATATCTTCCCCAAAGACCAAGCCCAGAATATTTCCCTTACCAGATAGTGTTTCCCCATATGCCAACAAACAGATCATAAGTCACTACAAGTGTCCAAGTCTAGTTTTTGCCACTGATATTCTTGCATGTTGTAGTAATGCTCACAGGATTCAACAGAGTTCCAAATGCGAGGGCCGAATCCCAGCATCTACTCCTGTCCTCCAACCAACATACATTGTCCTACAAGGACCTGCGCTGCTTGAATCTACATATAGTACTCATTTTGCTAACTATCTTACCCGAATCCAAATTCTGTATTCCTGAGTCCTCCACCATGGTATGGCCTGGTAAGTACTCACTCCCTCACAACCAGATATTTCATATTCTATCTCTACCTGGATCTAGCCTCTTTCCCAAAGTCATTATACAAATTTAGTTTGATCACCTAAGTAGCAATATCTAGGCTTCTATAATTTCGGAAATCCCATATCTTGGCTTTCCACGTGTGCGATTGCCGACATACATGCAGCAGACAAGTTGCTACCTTCACCCTCCCACAGTACCCTCTGTGTTACCTGCAGCACCCTACTCCACCACATTCCTAATGTTCTCCTCCAGGAACTGGCTTCTTATATATGCCACCAACCAATACTTGTTTACCATATCCATCTGCATCTAGCTTGAGTTTAACAGCCAGCACCCCTGCATAATCTGGCTGTTTGCCTCTTGATTCAAGGGTCTTCTCGGGAGTATGGTCCCAAATAACTCAGCTCAGACTATTCTCAGGAATCCTCCTGTTCTGTCGTGAACATCTAGGCTTTGCTAGCACTTACCCCCGCACTAGTACATCCACGGGACACTTTAGGTACAATATAGAACATTATTCCTTATTCAGATTTTCTATGTCTTCCCAGGTTTTAACTTGTTGACTTTAGTTACCCACTCAGTACTTTGTACATAGAGGGCTTGATCTACCCAAGTTGCAACAACCAGTGTCCTTGTCTTCTCCAGCTGCCTCCATAGCAATCTCCGCATTCTTAGACCCATCAACTTTTTCTGTGCTGTTGACAGCATCTAGATTCCCACAAAGACTATCAGTCTCTCATAGAACCAGAGGAGTTGTGGCTGCCCTACATGACCATTCTATCCCCAGACTATCAGAATACTCCTCCATCGTCTAGATTTCAGAGCACTGCTCTGCATCCTATCATTGTTTTTTCTAATCCAGTGGAGTCCAGACTGGATGGAACATCCAGGTGTCATCCCTAGATTTCAATAGTAGTGACTTCTAGCTGTTGGTAGGGTTCCAAATCCTTTGTTCCATCTAAGTCCCACCATGGTCTCTTAGGCTGAATGCAACATATAGTGTCCTGCATGAATCTCCTGTAACAACACTTACACACAGGACACTCTAGGCTACCTATACAACACAACTTAATACCCAGATTTCCCAGAATACCCATGTACTCCCCAGAGTCAAGCCTGTAGACTAACACCAAATGTACTCATCATACATGATTTTCTACAACTTGCTGAATTGATCACAGTACTTTAGCCTACATAGACAACCTATAACACATAACAGGTGCCTCTAGGATTCAGTAGGGGTGTAAAATCTCACACCCCCAGCACAGCCCCTCCATCTATTTATGTGCTATAGTTAACATTTAGTTTTTCTACAATAGTTGTCCTATCTATGGCCATAGGACTAGATGTTCACTATACCATGGCACTCTATACACAAACTTCCCATCCACCCTTCAGAGTTCTAGTTACTGAAACTCCAAACACAACCCAATATTTCTGTTTTCATGTCATGCAAAACATAAATCCCATGCTGCACGCAGTTTGGCAACAGATGTCTGGACTCCTAGCCTTGCTGTAATGACCCCTAGAATTCAACAAGGTCCCCATTCCTTGGCCCTAGCCTATGCCAAGCATTTTGTCCTTTGCTGTAGCCTACATCTATGCTCCCATAGGGATGTACCCCTAGCCCCTGTCTACCCACATCTACTTTCAGAAAGCCTTGTGACACATAAAATACACCAATAAATACACAGACTTCCTGTGGTCTCCTCCTGGGTGAGCCTGGTGTTTACATCCCTATCTGACATTTTATTTTCTGGCGTAACTAGAATGGTCGAACATCCAGTGACCATGACTAGTGTGGCTATGAGTTCCTTGTACTTGATGGCTCTAGGCTTCTGCAGACTCTGGTTCCTCCAACTGACCTTGTCCTAGCCTATTCCTTTGTGCTATATCCAACTTCCATACTCTTCAACTTGAACCATTCTACCTTCATTCAATCACAAGTGACATTTAAATGATTAAGCCACCTATCTTTGTCCCTAGACATCCCACATGCTCGGCCTCCAGGGTTTAGCCTAGTGAGTAATAACCAACACAAACATGAATACTTGTTTTTTGCACATGCAGCCTGACCTACTAGAACCACATTTGCCTTCCATTTGCGAGCTTTAGGCATCTACAGGTTTGAATGTGTGCAGACAAGCTTAGGCCCAGCAACTTCTACTATGCTTTAGTGAACAGCTAGGCTCCCTCTGCACTCAACGTTCTTGCACACATGCCCAGACTGTCCATATCCTCCTACAAAGACTATAGAGGTATGCACCCTTCTGCAGAGATAATTGTTTTCCCAAACTAGTGGAGTCCAGACAATCTAGTGGCATCCCTAGAATAGTGCTTGTTCTCCCTCGCAATGACTTACTTATATCTACCTATCTGTCTATCTATCTATCTATTTTTAATTCGAGAGAAGGCTTCTCTACGTAACTTTGAAGTCTATTTTTGCACTAGCTCTGTAGACCAGGTTGGCTTCACACTCACAGAGATCCTCCTGCCTCTGCCTCCCAAGTGCTATGATTAAAGTCATGCACCACCACCACCCACTCCTTGTAGTGACTTCTAACTTTTGTCAATGTCCAAAATCCTTTGCTTCATGTTCTTCTTTGCTATAGGTAAGATCTTGGTTCCTGCATGAAGTTCCTGTTACAACACTTAGCCACAGAACACTGTGTGCTGCCTATACAACCCAACTCTGTACTCAGATTCCCCATGACCTCTCCAGAGTCAGGCCTGTTAATTATCCCTAACATACTCATCATAAATGTTTTTGCACATCCTGCTGAATCTACACCAGTACCCCAGCCTAGACAAACAACTTATACTTCAGAGCAGAGGCCTTCAGGCTTCATCATGGTCCCAAATCTCATACACCCCCCAATTTCAGTGCTATAAGGAACAATTAGAGTGCCACTAGTACTTGCCCTATCCACAGGCACAGGACTAGATGTTGACTATACTACCCCTCTCTATACACAAACTTTCTGTGTTCTCTTCCAGGGCCTAGTCTATTGGATATTCCACATACATCCCAATATTTCTGTTTTCATATCCTGTAGCGTGTAAATCATGAGCCTTAGGCAGTGCCACCATAGTAGCCTGAAATCTTTGCCTTGCAGTAATGATCTCTAACTTCAACAAAGTCCTAAATCCTAGTTCCCAGTTTAGTCCCAGTATTTCATCCTTTGCTCTAGCCTACATGGTGTGCTCCTGGGAGGATCATCAGTCGTCGTACCAAACTAAGAATATTGCATACTATATTAATGAACAACCTAGAAAGATATGTCCATGAATGCAATAGTGGTACAAACTTTCTGGGAATAATCAGCTCCTTAAGAGTGAATTTAAGGTCTACTCTACAGAAAGCAACACATGCCTGCTGCTGTAAGGTTTGTCGAGAACACATGGTTATGGAGATCCAAGGCCCCAGTAATGAACCTCATACTATTATTTTGTTAAATGAATGAAGTATCAAGCTTCACTCTACATTCATACCTCGATAACTACAGATTAGTGCAGTTCTCAGAACTCCTCAGAGACCTTGGTGCAGTAGATTATGTTTAAAAAAGACATTCAAAACTGGTCATCCTGGAAAAAAAATGAGAGTATGTGCAATGGGATATTTGTAGCCCTCTCTTCAAGACTCAGGTACCATTGCAGGGAGCATTTAAAAAGATTTTATGAGTCTGAGGCTGCAGATGCCAAGAGTGAAATTGTGATCTCAAGACATGACAGAGTCATTGCTCTCACAAATACAGAGCCGTCGTGATTGCATGCAAAGGCCTGTGTAAGATGAGGCCAGGTCATATTCCAGTATGCTTGGTGACTAAGCACTCAAATATATGCCAGTATGGTTTCCATCCACATTAACTCTCACACTTCTCTAGAAGCCACCAACTGTCAGGAGTTTGCCAGTTAGACTCTCGAGCCCTCCTACCAGTGCATCTTTGACT